>NW_014554899.1:2596387-2672832 GCF_001313825.1 Dinoponera quadriceps | reverse complement strand
GGGGGGGGGGGGGGGGTTAAATCCGCGAGATACGTTTCGGCTCTCCCGAAAAAGACCTTTCCGTTGCAATGTGGGTCGAGCAACCCCGCGTGCTCTCACTGCGGATCGGCACGTTGCTTTATCGCGGCACGTGATGCTCGTGCCAAAGTCGCGCAAGCCAGCTAGCCCAACCAGCCAGCCAACCAGCCACTCTCGCCACCCGCGGCATTGTCTGCGCTCGCTCGCTCGGCCCTGCGCCGCTCTCTCCTCCGGATACCTTCTTTCGATAGTGAGAAACGACACGGCGAAGTGGAGAACCGAATTGTGTCGTCCGCGGAAGTTCTCGCGTTTGCGGGACCAATCGGGAAGAGGTCGCGCTCGCGCACGGACGACAAGCTCGGGCTCCCGAAAGAGCCTTGTCGAAGCTACTATTTTCCCACTTTGCAGACGGAGCACGAACTCGAGGAGGTGAGTACGGGAGGGCTCGGTGTTAGCGAAAACGACGCCAAAACAAGTGGCACCGTCGTCTTCGTTCTTCTTCTTAACGGGTGTGCGCGAGCGCTCGTTCTCTGTTCGTTCTTTCTCCACCTCTCTCTCTCTCTCTCTCTCTCTCTCGATCTCTCGATTCTTTCGAGAGAAACTCGAGTTTCATTTCATAGCGCGAATGAAAAATGATCCAGCGGTCGTGACTTGACGCGAATCAAACGCGATGTCGAGTTAATTGCTGCGGATACGTGGGGAAAAACAACGTGCTGCCCCTATTCGCGCGGAAGTAAGGTATATGACGGCAGAGAGGTGTGTAATCGCGGCGGATGGCGGAGGTGCGGAGGGGTTGACGAGCGCGCGTTTAAGCTGTGATCGTCGACGCATACGGGAGTAAAGTAAACTCGCATTATTGCACATGCGACTGCACCGGCGACGACGGCGGCGTCGGCACGGTGTGGTGTAGCTGCATCAATAACATCGTGTCGCCGCGGCTCGGAGCTGAAATTGAGGTAGCGCCGTCGCCGGCGACTTCGCCGCTTCACCTCGGGCTTCTTTCTCTATTGTCCTTGTTGTCCTGCGGAAACATACTTACCTTTGTGTGCCTTGCGAAGAAACGGCGCAATTAACGTCGCGCCAGCGGAGGTGTTTAGACGACACGCCGGTTTTCTTCAGGTGGTGAAACATGCGATTTGAATATTCAGACGGCTCTCTTCGACCTGTCGAATTTCAAAGAGAGCATTCAGCAAATATAGGAGATCGATGGGAGCTGATAATAGAAATTGTTTTCTGAATTGTCGACAACTCGAGTTGCAATAATATGTTTTGCGTAAAACATATTGACAGAATTGCAATAAACTAATTTACCGAAACGTAAAGAGACCTCAGAAGCAATATTCAGACGGCTCTTCTCGACTTATCGAATTCCAAAGAGAGAATTAAGCAAATATAGGAGATCATTGAGAGTTGAGGGTATAAATTATTTTCTAAATTTTCTATACTCCCGAGTTTCAAATATATATTTTATATAAAACATTAACCGGATTGCAATGACCAATTTGCTGCAACGTGGCTCCAAAGCAATATTCGGACGGCTCTTCTAGACTTATCGATTTTCAAAGAGAAAATTAAGCAAATACAGGGGATTAATGAGAATTGAGAATAGAAATTATTTTCTATAATTCGTGTTTCAGAAATATACTCTATATAAAACATTGACCGGATTGCTATAATTAATTTACCGAAACGTGGATAGACCTGAGAAGTAACATTCGACCGGCTCTTCTCGATCTATCGAATTTCAAAGAGAGAATTAAGCAATTATGAGAGATCAATGAAAGCTGAGAGAATAGAAGTTATCTTCTAAATGTTCTACAGCTCGAATTTCGAAAATATACCCTATATAAAACATTGACCGGACTGTAAGAGCTAATTCGCCGAAAAGACGCGCTCGTGCCGGCGGCTAAGTCACTCGACGAGCTTTTCTTCAAGCTCGCCGCTCGAGTACTTTGACACGCCGGCAGCGAGTTAAGACGCAGCGCGACGCTCGCGATTACTTTCTATCAGCGTAGTCAACAAGGCCGTATCGTGTGAAGGAAATCCTGCTTAATTGCATTAATAACACCGTTGTGCCGCGACTATGTTCGGAAATTGAAACTTCTTAGTTCGTGGTGAGCCAAGTGCCTCCTCCAGCACACCCGCCGGAGTTCCTCGTGGGAAGAAGCAGGCGGTCGGCGGCGACGGAGGCGTTGAAGGCGTTCTCTCTGGCACCTCTATAATTAGGCGCTCGAATTTACCGACCTCCGTCGAAAGAAAGCCCGGAATAAGTTTACGTAACGCAAAGTCGCGGAACTATCCCATCACTTGCTCGCCGCTCGTCGTCCTGTTAACGCTCGTGAAGTTTAACCTCCCCCTCCCTCGTGTACTCACGTTTCCACGGCATCGCGAAGTTCGTCCCGCGCGATCCGCATTCATGGTTTTTATATAGACACCCTCAAATTTTTACGACGACGGAATGTTTCTTTTGATCTCCACGGTGTATCCCGCCGCACCGCGCGCATCCTGCCACACCGGTGGTTAACGTTATACCACGTGTTATGTAAATATGCCATCGTTGCAAAGACGCGTGTTTTCGCAAGTGCCTGTATATATATATAAATATATATTCCGTGGCTTTTAGTCGGCGCATTTTTAAATTTACTCACGATCGGAATCTTCGTTTCTCCCCGTATGCATGCGGAGACGTTTTATATTTCTCACGGCAGACGTGCGCGATTTTGCGAACTGATACAACGCGTTGTAAGGTGGAAAATATGTATCGACGCTGTTTAAAAAATGCATGTGGTTACAATGTTGCGAAGTTACAACACACGAATTAAGCATTCTCGTGGACGAGCGTGGCGAGAAGTGCGCATCAGCGCCTTTTGTTATCGCAACATTTCGCGATATTATTGCATCAATGCTACGTGCAGGTATCGACGTATCTCGCTACGACAGCAATTCCGCGATATTATTAGATCAATGCTGTGCGATAGATCAAACGCTAACTCGAAGGCCACATATGCGTACCAATTGGACGCTCGATCAATGACTAAGAAATTCACGGGGAAAATTAATTTGCTGGCATAGCAAAATCTATCAGTTATTATGTGGACAGCAAAACAATTTGTTGAGAATATTAATTGCCATTTGCTATTTTGCCGAATCTGCAAATTGTTTTGCTGTAAGAACAAATAAATAAATGTAGGAAAATATTGTTTTGTCCTGACAGCAAATTAACTTGTCTCAAGGGCAAATTCATTCAGCGGGATATTTTCCATCCTGGCAACAAAACTGTTTCTGCTCTAATCACGAATAATTTACTATTTCACTTGTGCCAACTATATTTTATTGCTGTCACCACGAATATACAGTAGCAACGATGGCTTCAATACAACAGCAAAATTATTTTCCCGTGCTTGTCGTGCGTGGCGCAAGCTGAATTCGGAAAATGTGAATTGAAGTTTCGAATGGACGAAACGGGGCACGTTTTTCTTTTGAACACTGAGAAAAAAAACGAATCATCAAAATCGACGATAGCCTTCATTCAAAAAAATTTGTCCACTAAACAAATTACGCGTTGGCGCAACAGTAGTTGCTAACTAAATCGTAATCGTTGAATCGATTGATAACCTCATTACGACAATTGTATGATTTGTTCAATGAATTAAGTGTTGTGTTTAAATAAATTTTGCTCGATTGAGCAAAATTTCGTTGATTCTACCACTTTTTTTCTCTTGGTACAGATATTTCCAGTCATCCGTCGTTTCAATTGTGCGGGCAGTTTTTAAACAAACCATTACATAGTCACCGATGAAGTTCAAGTTAGAGCAATTGCTCCAATTTTCTCTGACTCTTCCAACGACTATATAAACTTATTAATAATAAAACTCATTACTGCATAACTTTTTATAATTTTTATACAATTTTCTCGCTGTATAATTTTACACATTTCATAATTACGCGAGATCGCGCTCCGATTGTTAAAGCTCTGCCTCTTCTCCCTTAGCTCCTTTATTTAAATCAATATCTACCCTGAATTGAAACGTAGCGATACTCTTCGCTACCGGTGTTATTTACACGCGAACGTGTAACGCGACCCGTAAAACGCGCCCGGCACACGCATGTACGTTTGGCCGGTCTCCAATTTCGAGAGTACATGGCGATCGAAGATTCGCGAACGGAGCGTATATCGGCACATTGGAGGGATCAAACGGATGTGTTACTCCGCGCGTCGGTCCATTGGCACAAAGTGCAAATATAATAAGACGACGACGCGTTCTGAGGAGAGGCCGGGATTTCCGTCGTATTGTGCGTGCGGTTTACGTTGGCAGCATTTGCACGCCGCGTGCACGCGTTGCGAAGCGGTCTATTTATACGCCTTGCACTTGAAAAAACAAGAACGCTATTTAAAAACCAGTTCTGTATGCTTGCCAATCGTGCGTGTCATTGTGCATACGCGCGTTAGTCGATATACCGGTGAAATAAGACGAGATGAAACGGCCGAGACGCGCGCCAGTCGTATCCATCGAACGAAACACGAGCGTCTCCAGGGATAAAGGAAGCCATATGTTCGGATTATTCGCGAAAGAAAAAAGAGATACACGTTGATTTGCGTATTAGTGATTCGCGAGATGGGGAGGAGCCGTCGTGTACGCCGGTGGGCGATCGATCGCCCGCGCGATTATCGCTGAAAAAATATGATACGTTAAAACGAGACATAACGGACATCATCCGATGTTTCCCGGCGCGCGCAGTGCCCCGGCGAACCCCATCATCGGTGAAATTGAATTGCCGGGGTGATATTTTTGCGATCGGACATTTATTTAACTGCTCGCTGAATTATTCCGCGCGAGGCCGGACACGGGAGAGGGTGGGCACTTCCACTTTTGCCGGTCGCGAAAACGAATTAAACGGTCAAAAGCCGGCAACTCTATTAGCCGGAACATAACCGCCGCTGCCGGCGGCTCTTCTCAAGCGGGACGAACAACGAACACTTGACTCTCGTTCGCAGGACAAATCTAATTTCGAATCGCCCTGCGTCGTCGGATTTACGGGCCCGGCGGTACCCTCGCGTCCACTCGCAAGTGTGTACGTAACCGAAGTTTAATGACCTGAATTAAGTAAGACCGAGTTGAGAATAATGAAGAACGAATATACATTAGACCACGAGGAACCGATGCGCGGATGTTACATTGTGCGATTTGAATGTTGATATTGTCAGTATTAATGTTATCGTGGGAGAATAAAATTCCTCCACGCATACACGGCCGTAAGGTTTTTCTGTGAGTCTGGTAGGGCCAAGAAGGAATGCTTTACCGTGAGCTGTTATTATCGGGGCAGACAATTACAGGAGATCACCACAGCCGACAATTATAGCTTTTGATCAAGTAGTAAAGGAGAAAATGTCTTCAAATAGCCGAAAATCGATGCAAAGTCATCCTGTTTCACGACAACGCCAGACCGCGTGGTTACCATTGCGATTAAAAAGATGTTCGAGTTAGATTGGAAAGTCCTGCCGCACCCAGAGCGCTCTGCAGACATCGCTCGAATTGATTTTCATTTATTCAGATAAATGCGGTACGATCTATTTGATATACGGTCTCGAAATGCCGAGGAAGTGCGCAAATGAATCAATGAATGGATTACTTCAAAGGATGAGTAATTTTATCGGCGCGGGATCGAACTATTGTCTGAAAGATAACGAAAGGTTATTGATGGCAACGATCGATACTTCGATTAAAATATGTGCCATCTCATTGTTATTAATAAATGAAAATAACTTTAATATCACACGAACTTTCACGGTCTGATATATTAATATTGAGAATATCAATATTCAAATTGCGCTATAATCGCACATCCATGCTTTGGCTCCTCGTGGTCCGACATATAATCGTTCCTTAACGACCTCCTGAGGAATCCTCACTGACGCGCCAGGTCGTCATTAATTCCGGTAAAAAATCCGCTTTAAATCTTATTCGAGGCTGGAGCGAGCGAGCTATAGCGGAGGAGCGACGACGAGGAATTAGTTAATTAGTTTCGCCGTGCTCGGGCACAAAGCGGTGCGCGCGCGATTGATGTCTTCATTTTCGTACGTCGGATGGAGCTTGCGTTTCGCGGACACGCGGAACGTTTATCCGGGATTTAAAACGACTCGTTTTGATTGGAAATAATCTGCGGTGCACCGTCCCGTCCGCCGGCGCATACTGTATTTTCCGCGATTCCGACAGTTTTTCAGCCGTTTCTGATTTAATCTCGGAATTTCGGCTAGCCGCAATTTTTGCGAGACAGTCAATCCGGTACGTCGCTAGTTGATTACAACGCATTCGGCGCGCGTTCGGCCGGCGCGGCGCCATGTTGGTTTTGCGCTTTTACACGATTCCTATCAGCGCTCGCGAAACGCATTGCACGCGGAAATGATTTTCGCCGTATCGGAACGCGCGACTAATCGAAAAGCCGATCGCATAAGAATCGTGATACGCCCTTTTTTTCAACGAACGCAGCCTTTTTTCCTCTTTATCATTCCGCGTAGCCACGTGTTCTATGACTAATCATTATTGATCTACGCGATACTCGAGCGTGTTTGTACGTCTAACGCGGTAAAGGGGAAAACACAGACTCTTCAATTCTTTCTTCGATCGTGTTGCAATTAACTCTTCGGTAGGATTACTGCAAAAAATATCGATGTCAAGTAAATGTCGATGCATAAGTGTCGATACAATGATACTTTTGCATCGATGCAATGTCTTACGATGCATTGATATTTTATCGATGTTTTACTTTTGACATTTTTCTTCAAAATTAAAGTTAAAAAATTTTAAGTATATGGGAATGGTAATCCATATTTGTATTCGCATACTAAATAAATCAAATGTATTATGTTGAAACAAAAATACTTATTCAGAAGATTTATTAATAATATCGGTTAAAAAATCAAACACTTGGAATATGCAAACTGAATGATAAAATTACGACATTTTTAATGAATATGATGAATATAATGAATTACAACGTTTATCAAAACGTAATATCAGAGATGTACAAAATCCTTTTGAACGGTGGTCTGAGAATGAGTCCCTCAGAAGGCGCGGATTTCAAAAAGAATCAGTGAAGGATCTTCCAGTTCCTCTAATCAAATTAATTCTTTCATGTCAGGTTTTAACCAAACACATATCGAGGAACGATCAACATATCGATACCAAATCGAACATGACCGTCACGAATATCAAATTGAATCTCAAGGCAGTGTTCGCTTAAGAATCTCAACTGAAGCGTCTCATATAAGACAAGTCTTAAGAAACGATTATAAATACGGACTTATACGAGCGTGACAGCGACGAGCCGTCAACAAGACGCGAGTGTCTGGCCGATAGTCTGTGTAAACGTTCCGGACAAGATTATTCTCTCTCGGCGGCTTATCAAGTCAAACACGATACGGCCGTAACGAAGAAATATACATGCGTCACTTTCGCAGACGTCGAATCCTTCGCGCTGTATCGCTGCAAAACGATACGCGAGGGACAAGCCGACGTGCGTACCGCGAAATCCGCGTCTCGTTGTCGGGATAGTAGATCGAGTTCTCTGTCTCTCGTTACCGCGCTCTCCTTCGTTATGTCATATCGCGGCCCGTTATCGCGCATTAACGATATGCAGTGTGCCAACGCGAAATATATTTAAACGTATAAATGCGTTAATATATATTAACGATAACGTTTTGATTATATGTGCGTTGCGTAAATTAATAGTTGCCGTATTACAACAATTCCCGAGAGATTTCCTATACCGCTGCAATTCGCATACGGTAAACGCTAAAGCTTGCGCATTCGACGGTGGCCAATTGCAAATCCTGGCCTCTCTCTCTCTCTCTCTCTCTCTCTCGCATTTATATTGCCATTCGTCGCATATGGGACTTGACGTTTATCGCGTCCGCGGTATTGCACGCAAAAACTCCTTGTCGAGGGGTCGCGCGTTCGATAATTATTATGAGCACGCAGCATGGCGCCGATGATACCCTCGTCAGAAGGTAACACAATGCCGCTACGTGGTCTCGTAAACAACGTGGGCGGAATTCGAGCGCGTAAATGTTTTTATCGCGCATAAAGCGGGGCGCGTCTGCCGCGTCTTTTCAACAAGAATCTTTAATGCCGGGGCGGTGACGCCGGCACACGGCGCGCGGTGTGCTTCCTGTGTTTGTATGCGCACACGCTCCTAGAAATAATTTATAGACTGGCTGCGGAGAATCTTTCACGTCTCCTCGGTATTTGGATAACGCGCGCGGGTATATTTACCGCCGCGCTCCGCTTGCTAGAGTCTCATTTTCGCGCTCTTAAACAGCGCATTCTGCACGCGAGACACGTACAAACAAGCGTGTCCCGTGATAAACGCGAGCAGCGTATTTTGCATCTCTTTTATTTCCAACAAGTCGGATTCTCACCTCGTGTCTTCGGTTACTCGGCCACTCGTGAGACGTATAATGACGGAAGCCACACACGTACTCAGGCACACACACACACACACACGAACATGCTAGTTCGCTCATAGAGATCTCGGCGAAGATCGAAGCGGAGGAGTGCGGAAAGTGCTGAGGCGTGCTGAAAAATGCAACGATGCCTACCACTGCGACAAGCAACGAGCAGCGTCGCGCGGCCGCTCTTGCGGTGTATCCGCGCGCGCGAATGCCCCGTCGCCGCCGATGTCTGGCTACGTACGCGGGCGAACCACTTCTCTTCCCACGGGAAAGTGCTTGCGTCGTCGCGACGAAGAAGGGAGTTCGGGAGGAGATTGCGGAGGACGAGGGAGAGAGAGGGAGCTTTTTTTTTCTCCCCCTTCGTTTTTCCGACATTTTCCCCGCTCTCTTTTTTCATCGCTCGCCCAACTCGCGCGGTCTGCCTTTTCCTCTCCGCGAAACCGAAGTCCCCCGGCGCGCCACACCCGCCCTTTGTTTCCCACGCGAAAGCGCTCATTACGTCGTTTCGTGTCAGAAGGCGACGCCCGTAGTTACTAATTTCGCTCCGCCACCCCACGACTTTAATTCTCGTTCGCGAAAACACAATTCGCGGTAGCGCCGCTGCTTTAAACGGGAGGGGGAGGAACCCGGCTGTCGGGAAATCCGCCGTGTAAATCCGTCCCGACGTTTTTCGCATTTTTTCAACGAACCCGACCCGCTTCCAGCCCTTAACCCGCGGCGATGTGTGCCTCCGGATGTCTATGCGCGAAATTTCCCGTTTGCGGTTGCACGAGACGAGCCTTAACGCTCGCTCGCGTTACCGACCGCGAGGAAACCGTATATCGCATTATTACAATTTATTCATGGCGTATCCCTCCGCTTTTACAACCCACCCGGTCGTCGTAATTATTTTCCGTTTTCCAAACGAGCGGACGCGCCCGTAGACTCGGACTGATATGTCCCGTACGGTCGCATCAATCGGCGGAAAACGAAATAGGAGAAAAAGGATGAAAAAAAAAAAAAAGAGCGAATTGTACAAAATATAACAAAGCACTTGCAAAAATCCAATTTATTTTCCGTCACGTTTACATATGCATCCTTCAGATAGACTTGTGCAAAGTTAATTGAAATTCGTGCGGTTATAAAGTTATTTCTGCAACAAAAGCCCGCGCTGTTTATCGACAGTCGCGTGCGCGCGCGCTGCAAGTACACCGCCTATTTCCCGCGCGTCCCGGTGTTTGATTACGCACGGCGAGCGTTTCTCGCGTGAAAATGCTAACGTGGCTCGAGCCGAAGCGCAAGAACGGCGCACGTTCGGTGCGGTCTTGCGAGTTCCCTGTCGCCCGGCGGCGGCGTGCTTTCCCTTCGCGACAGAATGTCGCGCGGAAATTCATTATGAGGACACCCGGCGCGTCGCCGAGCGCGCGAAATTTCCGCGACGGTTCGTGATTAAAGTTGCAACAATGGACTTTTATAGGTCGCGCGGGGCGGAATTGTTCGAAAGTAGATAACCGGCCACTCCGCCGGCTTATCGCAAAAATATTCGAGCCTCTCTTTTATCACTGCCGATGGCGGATAGTGGCGGAGGGGACCCGGAGAATAAGAACGGATTGCGTGTGACCCCGATTCACCCCGTTCCGTCCCTCCTCCGCGCTTGATTCGCGCCGGAAATAAAGAAACGAATATATCGGGTCGAGTCGCAAATATTTTATCGTCAGTGTTCTCGATCTCTCACGTTTACGGCGGGTCATCGGCACCGATGATCCCGTGTGTGCGATTTCTTTTTTTCGCTGTACACACAGCACTCCGTGTTTGTCGGTCTCTCGTTTATCCTCGCACCGCGCTAATTCCGCGCGTTCCCGATTCCGCTACTCGTTGTATGGATATTACAATGCACAGAGCACTTGTCTTACCGCGCGCGCAACACCGGCAACGCTCCGCTGCCCCGCAAAGTTTATTCGAGTCGATGTTTGTAGTAACGTCTACCTCCGCGCATTGACGAAGCATTTTTATGCGCCAGACGAAATGCCGAAGCAGCGGATGCTACAATTGGCCGATCGATCCTCTCCGTGTTGAATTGCAACGAGAACTCACTTCGGGATTATTGAGTATTCGATCGTCTCAGTATTACACTCGCATTTAATCGTTACTCTTTATTACAATGAGCAGTGCATTAATTGTGTGACTCCCTTCCGTTGCAGATACAATATGTACGATACAAGCAAGTATGAGGAGATTTTCTCTAGGTTCTAATCAAGTTATATAATTAATGCGTTGATTATTAGAACTTAAATTTCGACTAGGGATGGAAATTTAGGAATTGCGAAAGAACTGCATCTCCTCGTCGATTCTGCGTACGGTACCGGGAAAGAGAGTCGCGTTAATCTAATCACCGATATACGCGCGGCCGCGGAAGTGCAGTTTCGCATTTGCCACAGACCATTGCCGCCGCTCTGAATGCAATGCGGGTTCGGGAACGCTCAAAATCACCGGATGCCGCGATAATACTTCCATTTGACCTTCGGATCGCGGAGAAAGTAAAAGTGCTTCCTCTTCTTCTCAAACTAAAAAGTCCGTGAAATGTAGTAGGCGAAAACGTTCACTACAAAATAGCGAATTTTAGTTAAACGAAAAAATATATACTGAGATATCAGTTTGGTTGCATCAATCGAAAAACGGGCGATCAAGCGCGATTGTAAGAATCAAATTTGCTTCTTACAACCAGGTTTGATTCTTATAGTCGCGTTTGATGGTCTGTTTCTCGATTAACGCAGCCAAACTGATTTCTTAGTGCAGTGCTCTCGGTAAAATAACGTATTATTTACTTCAGTTTACATGCCAAGAAGGGACTTGGTTTACAATTTTACCGCAACCACACTTATCTATCCACACCTTATAACTGATTAGCTATCTGATTAGCATACTTTCGAAACATACATAATATCAACTTAATAATAATAAATAATACATAAATATTGTGACAGAACAACGCTTCTCTTATTATTTCTATTCTATCTATCACATCGCCTTTTGTATCTAATCTCCTATCCTTTCCTACTTATCCTCTAATCCTATATTACATTACTTGCACTAAAGCCCTTGAAGCCGATTTTTCCTTAAAACTTCTCCTTTCCTTTCCACCGCTTCATACTTATTTTCTTGTCCTTTTACACTATTATTTCTTTCCTCTTTTCTCTTCCTCTCCTTTTCTCTTTCTTTCCATAACTTCCGCAACATATTACCTTTAACCGTATCTGGTTCATCGTCTCATAGCCTTCTTCATTTTTCTATCTTATCCCTACGTAATTTTACAAACCATTTGCTTATCCTATGACATTATTCTATGTAGTGGTTTTATATAGTGGCATAAATATAATATAGAATCTACAACACACACACGATGCTTGCTTTGTGCTGGATCGCTTGCATACTAGAAACACCGCGTCCTGATTGGCGTATTTATAGAAATCACGTGAGTCATTATTCAGAAATCCCACGATCTGGCAGCTCTGCCGTCAATCAAACGACGACCACTATAACGATCGAGCGACCAGACACACTCTGAAGAGATTGATTCCGATAACGTTCCAACGGCGCAGTGCTTTGATTCGCATGTAGCACTCGAGCTACGAAAAGCCACGATTCCGTTGCGTTCACTCCGCTCCCAAACATATCGTCCTCCTCGTCAGGTAATCTAAACGATTATTGTACCTTAATTTTAAACCATACAATAATGCCAAGCATAAAAGGCCAGCTCGAAATATTTATACAATGATTCACACGGTTCAGGACGCGCATTTGTCATCGGGCTGCACGACCGACTTTAAATACCTCATAGTCGAAACTATGCTTTAAAGGAACCGAACGCTGCTGAACTTTAGTTGCGCTCAGGTGTAGACCACTGATAGTCCGTGCTGCGACAAGGCGAGTTGGAACAAGTCGGAGGTCCGGTCGCCAACTCGAGTGCACCGAGCTCGAGTGGGTGAACAAGATACCGTAGGTTATCGATGCTCCAATCGATCATTCAAAGTAGGAACGGTCTCCGGTCGCTCGCAATGTGTTTGTTTCTCTTATGGATTGCGTACAATCCAGTACAACGTCGGCTCACTGCCTGTGAATAGTTATCTAGATAAGCCCGAAGTTTCCGTCGAAACATTCTCAGTGAACGCGGGAGCATCGAATTTAAAATACAGGCTTTCACGACTACCTGTTGGCGCCGCGGACTATATGCGACGGCTGGAACGAAAACAACGTCACGAGTAAACTTAAACTAATAGGGACAACAAGGCCCGACTTAATGAGCGCGAGTTATAATTAAGGCCTCTGCCCTTAAGGTGCACGGGCAATTCCCGAGGCCGCAAAGAATGAGGCAGCAGAAAAAAAGAAAAATAAGAGAAAAAGCAAGCGCGTTAAAAACAAAATATTAAAAAAAGGAGAGGAAAAAAATAGAAAAATAAAAGTAAAAAGTAATAAGTAAAAAAAAAATAAAAAACAATATGGATCAAATTTAAAAGTAACTAACATTGTAATCGTGAGACGCGATTATAAAAAAACATAAACCCGATTAACCATACTTAGCATATGGTTTTTACCTTTGGAAGATTTTTTGTTAGTATAATAATAATAATCTCCGTGCATCGAGCACGAAACATGAATGTATACTGTATTTACCGTCACTCTTCTTGATTTTATTGTATCGTCATGGGAATAAATATGCGTGACGCGACACCGGTGCGTGCCGATGCACGCTTTTTTTCATATCGGACAGTTTGGTATTTTTTCTGATGTCCCGTTGATTTTTTCACTCGCGCTCGAAACTGTCATAGGCACGGTTAAGCTTATAGGTGTGCGAGTCAATCCTTCTGGTAGCTAATATGTGAGCGTGTAACAAACAAGCGTCATACCGTCTCGTTATAGTTAAAAACGGATAACGCAATTTCGAGTCTCACTTTTTGCGACGCTTTTTTTCGCGCTAATGTCAACTGCGCGAGGAAATGAAATTTCTGTATTTTCTTTTTTTCTTTTAGAAATATTTTCTCAGTTCAAAATACGTGGGGAGCAAAGCGATAATCGCGGCGAATTAAATTCCTATTGCGAGGCGTAAATATATATATAAATTAACTGTCGCATAGATCAACGTATATAAACGAACGAGTAATAAGTGGCGGTGTGACTTTAAAGAATGGGGAAAAATTTTCGCGGACAAAAGAAGAATTTCTGCTTCATTTCCGCGCAAATTTATTAAAAATGAATAGAGGAGGGCGCGTGAGCTACGACTCGTTTCTCCAAAGTGCAGAGGTAAGACTATTTTTCCGTCGGTTGCGTTTCTCGCGAAAATATAAACGTCATTATACGCTACCCGTGCATTTCCGTCCTCGCGCCGTTGCATTTTTATGAAAGCCTTCGTTTGACTTTAATTTAGCACTTTGTCTACTTCGTATTGTTATATAAATATGATTATCATAAGAAACATTTTTCACGCTCGGCTTACGGTGATAAGGACAGACATTCTTGCAGAATGCATTTGAAATGCAAAACTAAATGCAAAGCGTTCTCTCGCTTCGCATAGTTGCTGATCGAGGAACAACGACCAAATTACGGAACGTTAAAGCGGGAAAAGTCACTGGCCGGCGCGGAACGAATTTACTCGCGGTTGCACACGCGCGCGTCTGTACGCATTGTCGACGTGCGATGTTAGTTTCACGCACACATATTCAGAATCATAGACCATTCCACATATACTAACGCCCTTTCGTGAATTCAGAGTTGAAATTGGATGGGACACCAACGCTCTCTCCGACGATTTTTTTAATATTCAACCCCCCCGAGTATCTCTATACCCGTTGAATTAAAATCGCATTAAAGCCCACGCGATATTACGGAAGGCTAACGTACTTCTTATTTATTCGCGCTCTTTGAACGCTACGAAAGCGAGAATCTCTCTTCCCGTGTCGCGTCGTTCATAAATCGCGTCGCCGCGCCGGCATTTCTGCCGCGACACGGATTCTCTTCTCGGACCGGTCGAAGAATTCCGGAACGGGGAGCGCGGCTGGCCAGTTTTCGAGCAACCTGTGCAAGGATGCGAGTGCGAGGATCCCTCCGCGTATCGAGCGGGCGTATCGTCAGTGGGCATTCGGTGGATATCCGCGTAATAGCGCGCACGCACACTCTGCATTATCTAACCCACGCTAATAAAATAGTCCTCATCCCCCCTCCCCCCCGCTGTTTCCGCGCGTGCACTCGCTCGTACGCACGAAGTGCCTCGCGCAATCCAGCGGTTACAACTCTCCACGGGATTCGCGGAGCCCGCCTTCCGATATATCCGACGTAAACACGAACGCGCTCGTGCGCGCCACCCTCGCTCTCTCAATAAGCGCGATCCGTAGCCACATTTTCAGCGTTAAAAAAGTCCCCCGCCCGGTCGCGAGACTTTTTTGCGTGTGTAACGCGTTACTCGAGAGCACCGTACGCCTCTTCGTCCTTGGTCTCCGACGCGGCGACGCAATCTCGCGAGGAGGAGAAATAAAAAGACGACGACGCGAGTCTTTCTTGCGAAATGGGACGATTGTTAATTCACAAGGACGTTGAATAATTTATCTCTTCACACGCGCGCGCGTGCGACCCACATTCGGCGTACAAATCGCGCTATTATCTATTAACTATCCATTAATTGCCAGATCAATTAGTAAATAACAGCGCGCATTCTCGATGCTGAGTATCGAGAATGCGCGCTGTTATACTCGGAGCGATTAGCTTCAAGCAATTAATTTTCACCGTTAGCCAGTTCGCAACGATCCATTCTCGGAAAAGTTTCGACGAAAGTAGAAGTAGAGTCGAACGGCGGGGCCGCTCGAGAGATAATATCCCCTCTCGACATCGGTGCACGTCCCGGAGTACGCCGAGCACACGTCATCTCGGCTCACCACGAGTGTTTTGACACGCTGACGATTGGTATTCCGTCTCGGGCCAAAAGATGACTCCTTGGAGATTCTGCGCCCCATAAACCCACTCCGATGCACCATCCCCGCTACCTCCTCTCTCTCTCTCTCTCTCTGTCTCCCTTCCGCTTCCTCGCGCGGATATACGCGCGCGGAGAGTCGGTCGATAATTATTGGCAGGTCAGCGAAGCCAAAGTCCGTCCGCGAAAGTTCGTTATACGCTGTGCTTCCTCCCCGCAGGCACTTTCCGTGGCGCACGGAGAGAGAGAGAGAGAGAGAGAGAGACGCGCGTACTCGTCGTTAGGCGCCGAGGGCGGACGAAGCTTCGTGCCGACGTTAATTATTATTGGCAGTTTCACGAAACGAACTCGCTTCTCGCGCCCTATCGAGCGTACGCACGCCCCGACGTGACACGACGCGAGCCGGCATGACGGACTCCATACGACGCTTAATTGCATTCGGCCTTGTGGGCTTTGACAAACGAACGGGTCCACCCCGAGACGGTAATCAAGGCGCCATGACTTCACCTGAGAGTGGGCGCGATCTTTTGTGCCGCGTTTCATTCTCGTCCCCCTTCTCCAAATTGCACGCTCTCGCCGATCCCTCCGTTCTCCGCGACGCGTGTCATTCTCCCGCCCTCGAACCATGCCGATCGAATTTTGCCCTTTTCTCAAGGACTGGTCTCCTGCGTCAAGCGTGGCCGAGCCGTTAACGCAACGATACGGATCGACGATTTCAAGCGTTACTTTATTCATTTACCTATGAGTTCCCGCGTTTTGTGAGGTTGGCGAATTCTCGACGCTCCGTCTCTTCGGCAGACTTGCTTAAAGGCACTTTAATAATTTCGAATTCGGGTGAAACTTCTCGCAAAGAGAAGCGATTTTGTATCTCCATAGATTTACACAGCGACATCTCCTCTCGTTTATTTGCGCTGGACGAAATTGCTCGTATTGTATTTTTGGATTATTGACACGACTCGCACAGATGACTCTTTCCGTCTTAAGCGGATTCGAAAGTCCCCGTACTTAAAGTTCGCGGACCGACCATGGGAACAAACATTGTGCTTCAACTATCCCCGATTGTCGGCCTTCGGACTCGCCGGCAACTGAAGACACTGCGCGGAAAAGTCGATGAAGATCGTTAGCGCGGCCATTCGTTACGGAACTTCCAGTCACGTTTACGTGTCGGACAAGTTTCAGCCGCGCGCGCGCGCGGCGTTAACGTTAAGGAGCGCGACGTGAGAGATATTGGATCGTAACATTCTTGATAGGACTCCCAGACGATAGCCGGAGCCCGTCGGGGATGTTTAACGACGCGGTTAGCGTAAAAAATAAGTCGCGGCGTCGACGACTTCGCGGTGTGACGCGCACGTTTTATCAGTTTCAGCCTGAGAGAGATGAAACCGCGGCGTGTACAGTCAGTCACAGGGTGGTTGCAACAGTCTTTCCATTTTTTTTTTTTTAATTCGAAATCCATTTCCCTTGCGGCCGACTTTCTCGTCCACGTGAATTCCACTCCTCCATTTTTCGCGGCTTCTCAACATTCCAGCGTCTAAATGTCCCCGTAACTTCGCGATTGCAGTTCCGCCGTGGCGAAGCCCAGCCGCCGTGAAATTCATCATTTATTCGCTTCTCCGAAGATTCGAATTTTCAAAGATCCACTTTTCGAACATTATCCGCGTCGCTGCGCCTCCGTCGCGGGAAGATAAATCGCACGTTAACCGATACGGAAGCCCAGCCCGGGGAAAGCGAAGAGCGAGAGAGCTGGGACACCCGGTATAGTCTGTGTGGGCCCCTGAACATTAAATTATACATGCTCGGCGGCGAACGCCCGACCTCTCCTCGCCCTGTTGGCCGTCGTTTATCCCACGTACTTCTGTCGTATATTATGTCTACCGGGCGTATTAACCGGGCGCTACCATACACCTGTTTACTTTCAGCGCGCGGTATTATTTCTATTAACGGGAACACATCCGCGTGCGCGGCCGCGAGTATTACCGCGCGGACCATCCGGCCGACGTGCTCTCGGGAGTTACGAGCGGGATGAAAATGGGAAATGGTTGAAAAGGCTCGGCCGAAAACTTTCGCGAGAGCACTCGACTCGCTCGTCGGACGCGCACCCTCGAGATTGATTCCAGCTCGATGGNCCCCCCCCCCTCTCTCTTTCTCTCTCTCTCTCTCTTTCGCGATTTCAGATATTCCCATGATTATACACGCGAATCTCGGATTCGCGTGTGAATTCGTGAACGGAAAGAATGTATAATGTGTGAGGGGGAAGAAGGGGGGAGGGTGAGGTGCCTTTAACGAAGAGGAACTATAAATAACGCGAGTTTGAGAAATTTTTCGCGGGCAATGACGCTCCGTGCGCGTCTGGTGTTTGCTGCTACGGATGGACGTAATTAAATATTTATAAGACGTACAAATGAATAAAGAAACAGTGCATAAATCGCAAGATTACAAAAGCTCTTCTCTTGGCCTCGTGCTTTATTCGTCGGGCGTTATAAAGAACATCTCCGCGAGATATTATTTTAATGAATGTATAACCCGCAGCTTTTGTGAAGTTAATAAATTGGTGGAAAGTGGGGAAAAAACTTGCATAAATTAGCAGGTTACGAGTGAGAGAGAGAGAGAGAGAGAGAGAGAGCTTCTCTCTGTTTCTTTCTCTTTCTCCCTTTCAATCTCTCCCTTCTTCTCGCTGAACATTATTACATGGCTCGGCCGTCGGAGAATGTTTAAATGTTTGCGCTTTAATTTGAAATCTATAAAGGGGCTCCCGCGATCAGCCAGCGGATCGGCAAAGAAGATTAAACGATTATAGCATTAAGGGAGCCATCCTCGGAGAGCGGCGCCGCTTTATTCCTCGTGTACCGGACGCCCCCGCGGAGTATTTACTATTGTGGTCAGGCGGACGCGCGGTTAAAAGAGAAAAGGGAACTCCCTGGCGGTAAGAGCGGAAACTTTTCGGGCGCAACGACGTGCTCCGGAAACTCGTGTCCTTTCCATCGCGCTCGCTCGCGCACGCCGCGTCCCGTCCTGTCCTTCGGGATGCGGCTACCTCGGCTCGGGATAAACTCGCGGGCATCGAGTTTACTTTGGCGACCGTCAATCCTTCGGGCGTTCAGTTTCTGGGACACGGAAGGAGGAGCGCACATCTCGCCATTACCGTTTTCTGGGCAAACAAACGGAAAGCCGCCCGGTTCGTTACGAGATACCGTCTCTCTTGCCGACGATTCGACGAAAGCGACGTTCTGCGAGATTAACGGGACCACGAGAAACCGATCGATCGCGAGCGCGTCTCGTGAGTGTACGTGAGATACGCTCGGCCGGTGCCCGTCCGACGGTTTCGCCAAGCAACTCGCGGATTAAGAATATATTCCCGTATCGCCGGATCGCCCGATTGAATTCAAATCGGCCGCGACCCGAGTCATTCCGATTACAGCGACGTCAGGTATGCCTGTTTGTACCTAGAAATGTTTGAATATCATACGAAAACGTCGAAGCGAGAGGTCCACGCGGCTGGGATCAAACTCCTCAGGTCTTGTCAGAGATAACCGTTCTTATTGCTAAATTATTTATGCTTCATGTTAATGACATCCCCCCCCCCCACCCCCACTTCCTTAGTTAAAAAATGTATTGTTTATAATTCAAAATAATGAAAAAATTACGAATTAATCTACGTTACTTTTAAATGTAACACCAACAGTTTAACGATTAATCAGAGCCTTGGGATCAAAAGTTGTCCTCCTTTCAAAGAGGTTAATAAGGTGAAATGAGTTTGAAGAACTCGACGAGAATTCTAACCGAAGAATTCGATGAAACTTATACTGTGTATACATTGAAATGTTATCTAACTCATTACTTGTGTAATTCTAAAAAGATTGACCATTTGAGAGTTGATATGTTTTTAACTAAAGTTTACACTCTTCATACACTCTTTATCCTTAAGATTTGTATGCTATTTTTATCGACATACCGAATAACTGAATGGATGCCTCGTCAATTTCGAGTGCTAGCCGAATGTATGCGCTGAGAACCTCGTTTAATTGAATCAACTAAATTCCTGTTTGGATATAGGCGGACAAATTTTATTACAAGAACCAAAGTTTAGTCCTCTGAACCAAAGGTTCTTCTTATTTGCAACCTCTGAAACGTCGGAGAACCAAACCTTCGGTTCAGACAACCCAAATTTCGCTTTATTGCAACCGAAAAATGTGCCCACATTCAAACAAGAATTGAGTTGATTCGATCAAATGGGTTTCTCAGTGTATGAATCCCACATGGGTTCTCACGGTCTGGTCGTTTTGAACGTCGATCGGAACGTGGATTAGAACGTTGACGGGTTGCGCGAAGCGGCGTCGAGGAGCTTTCGTTCGGCCTCCGGTCGAGCGGCGGTAAAGATATTCGAGCGACTCCGACACTCGTCGAGTTAAGACTGCGACCGCGGTGGCGGGTGTTCGCCGCGCTGCGCCCGGTCTTAATCTACTTAAGCCGCTTAATTCACGGCGCAACTACGTAAAATATTTACAGTGTACAAGTGCGCGCGGGGCCGCCGGGGCTATGTTATGCGTGTACGTACCGCGCGCGCGGGGCGCACGACAGCATGCGCGAGCGTCGAGACGAGAGGGAAGCCTTAGTCAAGAGTTGGTAACTCCGTCGAAGCGATATAACGAACACATGTTGCAACGTGAGTCTACATAATCCGCAACAAGCTATAGAAGCGCGCTCGCGTAGCGTCAGCGCTTCCCCGTGTGGGTGTGTGTGAGTATGCGTGAGTGCGAGCGAACGAACGAACGAACGAGGGGTGGTTGCACACGCGCGCCCTTCTCTCATTTCCACGTAGCGTCCCTTTCCCGTTCGATCGAACGCGAAGCTGGCTCATCTATAATTTTCGCCTCGCTCGGCTTATCTTTCGCCTGCACATTCGGTAAACACGTAAATACGGCTAATTATTTCCCGCAGTATTATTCCGCCGCGGGAGCGACACGCTGCGACGATGTCATCGTCATTGCCCGTCGTCCGTGGATTCTTTCTTAGATGCCATCGCGGCTCCGAGTGTTTATCTCAGTATTCCAGAAAGTTCCGCGTTCCGGTAAAAGTGTCGGGGCAGTCCCGCCTCGCGCATCTGCGGATCGTACAATTCCGGACGCGTTTAATCACAACGTAAACGCAATTGCCAAACGATCGTCGATTTCGGCTTCCGCGTGCCGGTTTTAACAAAGGCAATTTCTCTCGCGCCGCGCGCTCGGCCGAATCCTATTACCTTTGACTTCTTCCGGCGTGTAACGAAAGCATAGTCGGTACGGAGTGTTGGAATATTTTACGTGCCGCGAGCGTAACACACGCACCCACACACACACACACACACCGTTATCGCCGCATGCCGCGCGCGCAAGGTGTTGCGCGCGCGACTCAAAGAAGAGAAGCGCATTTCCATTCGTGCGTACGGGGATGGAAAGTGCACACGCACGAGCGGAGGTGATCGCACGTGACACGCAGGCTAATGCCGGTTATACACGGCAACACGCCAGCCAGTTAGTTCCGCGTACGCGCGAGAACATCTGTCCCCAAGAATTGAGTTCGGTTAGAGCCTAATGGCTGGAGCTCGTTACACGAAATTGTTTGTGCTTCGTGATCCCGCTGGCCGACGAACGCTAACTCATCTTCCTCGCGTCTCTCTCTCTCTCTCTCTTCTCGTCTCGTTAATAAAAACGGAGATATTTTAACACAGACGCGAGAGTCTGAAATTGAATTAAATGAGACTCCCTCTTCTCCCTTTCGACATTTCCCGCGCGAAGACGGGTGATAATATATCCATGCGTTTTTAATCGCGCTTTGAAAATCGCGAAGTGTCACTCTCCCGGTGAGGTGGATGACATTTCTAGTAATAATATATCTGCACTCGCGCTTGCGTTAATAATATTTAAATTGTATTTTCCCTGCACTTTGGTAATTTATTATATTTTATATTTTCATAATTTATATCAAATGCATATTCACACACAGCGCGAGAAGAGCCGCCGTCAATTTTACGGGGCTTAAATGAGGAGAGGCTCGTACATGCGCTCGTATATTACAAGATTAATCTCGCTCGGGTTCAGCTAGTAAATCAATTAAAAATGATTTTGCGTCGATGGTCCTCTTTGTAGACAATGCAAATGTGATATCAATTTATTTACCGGAGTGCCGCTTCACTCAATTTTCTGTCGCGGACATTACTCGTCGCCCCCGCGAAAATATATTTTTGACGCATGGTTTTTCACGCCGGCTGCGATCGTAAGCGGATGATCAGGCTTTTATGAAGTATCGGTCGCTAACAGCGTGCTTTGTGTGACGAACCATCGATAGGCGTGACTTTCCAATACGACGGTGCATCGATTTTTGCTGGTTACACGGCACCGAATTGAAACACCGCGGTCTCAGACACACAATCAGCCGCGTGGATATCGGCAGCTTTGAAATTCGCTGAGCTATTCGACGTAATCGGAGAACGCAAGACGCCGGGAAAGAGAGTGAGAAATTCCCAATTTCCACGGAACGACGCGTCACGAGACGCGATGATTAATTTAAACCGTCTAAAATCGCGTCGTGAAGCGCGCGAATTCCCGGATAATTACGAGCGTTGAAATTTTACGGGGTGTTTCGAGTCCGGATTTCCCGGAATCTTTGCTCTCCGTGGCGCACGATGCGAGATTATACGGTTCTCGGTCGAATCTTTATTCGGGCGTACAATTCGTATTGCGATAACACTGTAGCGAGATACCGTTATCCGGTCGCTAAGAACGCGCGACTGTGTCCGGCTTCGTTATTCAATCGAAAGAGGCAGAGAGAGAGAGAGAGAGAGAGAGAGAGAGAGAGAGAAAGAAAACCGCGAAAAAAGACCCTTCGCGACGCGGACGACGCTTCCCTCGTACGCCAATGAAAGTAGGTCGGACTCGGTGTTCCGGAAGCAACGCGAGTGCACTGCGGAACAGGAGGACCGGGCTGAAAGGAGGGTAAGGGTAGATCCGTGGGTAGGCTGGTACGTTTCTTCGGACGAGGATCGCTTTACACCTACATAGCGTGACCAGTTACGCGGGACACGACCGATGACACAGAGCGGTCGCAGCAGTCACTCCATCGCGCATGCATGAGACGCGATATGAATTGCAAATGTCTAAATGCCGCTGGTGGGGTTTATATGTAATATCGGCGCGGTCTCTCTCGCCAAGTAGCTTGTTGGACCAACTACGCGGAGGGAGACTGTGCGTCTCATTTCTCGAAAATTCCGCAGCGGAATCTTGTCACGGGGGTTATTTCCGTTGTCAACGGACGCGCGGCTCGTATTGGGCGGAAGGGAGCGAGAAAGAAAGAGAGATAAATGCTTGAATTATCGCTTTGGGGTTTAACTTTCTAAGAACGTTACAGTGTGTTATAATTTTCAAGTTTCGCAAGGGAAACCATTTTTGTCCGGATTTTTCCGCGAATTTTTGGGTTTCTTATCTTCTTTGCGGGAAAGAAAGTTAATGTGGCAAGTTTTAATCGGACACGCGTGAATTTTCCTAGACGAATTTTTGTACCCTTGGGATGGAAATCGGGGGAATTCGCGGGAAAATGAGGGGGGGGGGGAGCAGTTTTTTCCAAAACTTTAAAACTATATAGTGTGTACTTTTTAGAACTACAAATGTGAGACGCTTAAGATAGGATTGTAGTTTGCGAAAAGTTGGTTCTACAGATGTGTTGTTAGAGAGCAAATAAATAAAGAGAAATATAAACACATACATCCCCCCCCCCTTTCTCTCTCTCTCTCTCTCTCTCCTTTTCTCGCTCCCTCTCACGACTTTCGGAGTTAATTTTGCGATAAGCTTCCGCGGAACATCCGTATTGAATCCATCCACTGCGCGGAACGATCGAAATTAGCGCAGATGGACGCACCATTACGGTAGCGCTTTTCGATGAAATTCAGTCGGAATCGGAATATGGTTTAATCTCGTACCGCTCGTGTATTATATTAGAGTCACACCGCTCGGCGAGATGATTTGTGGGAGTTTCCGTTTCATTGTTACCGTACTCGTACGGTTGACGTCAACCATTAGACATTCATTTTGTGGAGCGCGGCTCACACACGGTTACTTCCACTGTGGATGAGCAAACTAAGCCGGCAAGTCTCTCCCGCTTACAGTTTGTCGACTCGTGGTTTCCAACTGTTTGATCCGCTCAAAGAGCCACCCGAGCGGTCGAAAAATTTAGGTCAAGCGACTTAGAGCGTATCCGGGCTTCCCTTGTATTAACCCGGCATTACCATAGGTAGGATTTAATAATACCACCCAGTTTGTTTTAAATTATCCTACGTCGACGTTACGTCTCCCGTAGGCTATTAAGGACGAGCGTTTCTGGCCTACGCGAATTAGTTTCCGCTCGACCCCGGCGAGCCTCGCGGTTATTTCGAAATCCCCACAAGGAGAGATATTTTTCGCCTGTAATATCTCAACGTACCGACCCCGACTTATTTACGGGGAAAAAGTCAATGCGACGTGTTTTAACCGAACACACATGAATTTATGTACCCTTGAGACAGAAAGCGAAGAAATCCGCGAGAAAAAATAAGAAGAAACGGTTTTATCCGAAACTTTAAAACTATAGTGTACACTTTTTAGCATTACAAATTTTATAAAAATAAAATATAAGCTCGCATCGGCTCTCGATCGATCGCTCTTTTTCTCCCCTTGATGCGTCTTGGCAGCAAAGTGCGCTTTTTATTCGCTCCCCCGCCATCGAGAGGATATCCGATGAGCGCGCACGGTGTCGGCGACACGTTGCGTTCGAAGAAGACACGTCGCAGATCGCGCGGAAGATTTATAAGCCGAGCGATCCGCGCCGAGAATTGTCGTCGATCGGCGCGAAATCAAACCCCGCTTGCCCCGATAAACTGCCGGCTGGCGTTCTGCGAAAAGCGAATTTCGCGTGCAATTTATTCGAGCATGTCGAAATCGAGTCTCGCCCGCTCTCGCGGTCCTCGGAGCCACAATGAAGTCCGAATTTTCCGAGCGAGATTTCCAGCGGGATATTTTTGCGCGCGATATCGGCACGAGCCGGAACATTCTCTTTTTCTCTCTCTCGACGAATACTATTGCTGTGGGCGCGTTTCTGAAAGTACGAGCGCGAGCGTGCGGGATTTTTTGTACGTGATTCTGTAAGATACGAGACAGCCCGAGAGAGAGAGAGAGAGAGAGAGAGAGGGAGACAAAGAAAGGAAAGTAGTAGTGGTACAACATAATTAAGTTTGCTAAGGAAACGCTCTAAGACATTATAGGAACTTGTGCCATGTACGCGTACAGCTTCGTTCTGATACTACTTTATTAATATAATTCACATTTAGGTCACTAATACACACTCAGTCCTACACAAAGAGATAACAAATATAAATTGCACGTGTGTAACAGAGCAAATGTCAAAATCGTATCGTAGATTTTTACATTCTTCGCATTTCTCACGTTTTTATTCTACTATGCAAATGAACCACAGTCCATTCTTTCCCGCCGCTGTTGCTTTTATTTTCTCTTCATTCCTGCGCTTATAATTATTACAAAACTTCATTATTCGGAGCTCCCATCAATGGTACTTTTTCGTTAAATTCTCTCTCCTCCCTCCCTGCCTCTCCTTCCTCTTCGCATGAAACTGCGGCAGGATGCGAGCGCATCCCCTAGCCACCAAGCTCGCCTCTCGGTGGCCGCGAGTAGAAACCGAGCCGGAGAGCTCCCGCGACGTTTCGGTGGCCCGTTTCGTTTCCTTCCTGCATCTCCTAGTTTTATTCCCCGTGCCCATTCCGGGATCCATTCCCGCGGAGTTTTACTAGCCGCGCGACTCGCGGAAAACCTCGACCGCTGCGAGCTCCGGGAGAGAAAGAGAGAGATAGTGAGAGCGCACGGGCTCGTTGCCGGGCTTTTCCGTGCGGGCGTCAAAGCCGAGAATTTATGACGAGCACCTAAACGTCCGGCCCGAGGAGAGCCCACTTGGCGGTGTATCGCGTCGACGTATACTCGCGCGATCCTTCCGCGGATGGACGCGAAATTTTTATTCGGCCCGCCGCGGCCGACGGAATCGCGCGTGCCTCTCCGCTGACGCACCGCGGAATTACGCCGGCATTGTTCGCGCGACGGCACGATTTCCCGTTTCCTCGTGACGCCGGTGTATCAAGCGTCGTCATTACGTCGCGCCCGAAATGAAAAACATTCCCACCGCGGCGACATTTCCGAGAGATTTTCGCGTCGTTGAAAATTGCGCTCGCTCGCTCGCTCGCTCGCACCGAGCGCGCTTCAGCGTTCTCAATTTGTGCCGGCGAGCCATAAATACACGGCCGAGTCGCCATCGCGCGGAAACTCGCGAGCGGGAAGAACCGTTGATCGTCGATTGTGCCCGCGGTTGAAAAGTCCGACGTCCAATCGAATTTCACTTATTCGATAATTAGAATGAGCCAGAGCCAAGCACGGTTGTTATGTGCGGAAATGCATATTTTCTATGATATTAGTTTTCACAACATTCAATTAATATGTAATTAACTCATAGTAGGTATTTAGGGGAGATTATTATTGCGTATAATTAGGATACAAGGTCAGTTTGACGCGGAAGGTTCCCCGCTTACGCTGAAGCCTAATGGAATGTCGGCGCGTGCGTCATCATACTGTCAAACATACGAGGAAAAAATATCCGATGAATCAATAAAATTTCCAGCAGCAACGTGATTGGAGTAAATCTTCTTATTCAGTAGTAAATATCATTAAAACTATTATATATTACTTTTCAATAAATAAAGTATTAGTTTGATGTTCAGTTAAATAGTTTCAGTGATACATTGAATCAAAAAGACCCGCTCCAATCATACTGTTGGAAATTCCATTAATTCAATCGAATTTTTTCCGTACATTATCCTCCCAAATCAGTATTAAAAACATATATTCGCACGTAACAACCGTGATTGGCACTTGCCCGTTCTAATTTTCTAATATTTAATTGATAGAATAGTAAATTAATACAATATAATATAATTATTAATGCAATAACACGGTTGTGAATTTAATAACACTAATACAATATAATCGAATTTCAATATGAAAACGGTCAAAAAGAAAGACTGATTCTATTTGATTTCCGTGTTCGAAACTCGGCCACAAAATCGATCGCTTGCGCGTGTCGATTTCGCTACGTTGAGTAACGACTCGCGTTTGAGATTTCGAGACAATTAAATAGCATCATAGAAAGTCGGCAACAATTAAACTTCTTACATGCCTTTTTCAGAGCGGATTTTAAACACACGTGGAGTCGTTCATGTGCTCGGAAACAGATTCGGCCGATAGATAGCCCTTTTCGGGGTAACCGCGTTTCATCGGGCCGCGAATTCGATCTGCGTGGAGCGCGCAGCACCACTCGAAATCCGACGCAAGCTCGAGAACGATTCGAGATACCGCGTATTCATGATACACGAGAACGAAGGAGCCCTCTTTCTCTCTCTCTCTCTCATCCTGGAAACGCGCACGCGGAAGTAGGTCGCGTGCGGATCAACGTTCGACCGATTGTTTTCTTACAGAGCCAGCGGGGGAGTGACAGGAAGTTCTCTCTCTCTCTCTCTCTCCCTTTCTGTGAGAGAGGCACCATCCCGTAAGAGAGCCCGACTTCATATTATTACGTAACCGCGCCATGTGCAAACCCGCCGGAGACGAGAGAGTTTATTTGAGCGCGCGGCAGGTCGCTGCCACCGTCGGCGCCGCGATTGAGCTTGTTTGTTTTTTGGAGCGACTCGGAGCGGCGGTTTCGCCGGCGCGGCGCTGAGACCGCGACGAGATTCGCGAGCGCGTCGAACACGGAGAACACGGAAAAGTGTGCGACCGCTTCGAAGGACCATCGGGTAAGACCTGGAGAGCACTCCGCACCTCTTCCTTCTCAAACCACCGGCGGCGAAGGGCTCGTCGCATCGTGTCGCTCGAGGGCGAGCTCGAGACAGGAAGAAATAGATAGAGGGAGAGAGGAGAGACGGTGGGACGCGCGAGAATTCACCCGCGCTCGTGTTCAGTTCATGCTAAAATAACAACCGAACGGCAGGAATGTTCTCGCGACGGGAATTTGTATAGCGGATTTCGCCGTCCTATGTAATCGTTGTGTACGATAAAATAAAGGTTTTATCTGCGTGTAATTTAAGCGGCGCTTGTGTTTCCGAAAGAGCTTAAAATCTTTCGTTTCTTTTTTTCCGCTCTCTCTCTCTCTCTCTCTCTCTCTCTTTCTCTCTATTTTTACGCTTCTCTCCTTCTCTCGCTCTCGAAACGATGTGTCTTCTAAAAATATTTCGCGGAATTGCGAAGCATTTACCTTCCGCCGTGAAATCACGGAACTTGAGCGCGGCCAGGTTCGCCGTTATTTTCTCGCTATCGAGGAGCGTGACGAAGTGGTCTAGATTAACAGGGAATTACAGCCGTGTCTGTTTTGAAAGCCACGATTACGTTCCGGGCAAGTTTCTCTGTCGGAGGGACGTCAAATTAATTTCGAATCGGAGAGCGCATTGCGCGAGATTCACGCGGGAAGATGCCGCATGTCTTCGCGCGCCGACATGTTTACTCGTTTAATTTCACATCCAGCTCTCAGTGGCGAGAGTGGCGTTTTGATGAATTATCGGCCAAGTTCGCGTGACAATTCAGAGAGCGAACCGTGGCGCCCGCGCTCCGTTTCTGGCACTCGTCTCCGCGTTTCTGTCGCGATCGCGCGCGCGAAAAGGTTCACTAGAGTCCATTGAACACAGAGTCTTGAACAATCTTCGATTTTGAAGCTAACGTGACGTCGATAGTTTTCATTTACTTCCAGTTATTATATGGTGAACTAACACGCAGAATTGTAACATTTTTTGCAGCAACTATATATAGATACCAAGATAGGGAAAAATGTAAGTGAATACAGATATAGATATAAATTTGAGTTAAATAATTAGATATAGACACATATATTATGATATATAAATATTTCATGAAGTGTATCTGGTTATATTTTCGTAGTGTATGTATCTTCATGTAGTTGTTTACTTTAAACTTACATCTATATCTATTTATATTTCTCTTTCAATATCTATATCCGTATGTAGTTACTTAACACATTGCGGACCAGACATTGTATTGCTAACCGTACCCAGTAGCCGGGTATGTTTTCGCCTCTAACGGCGCAATATGAAATACGAGATATCTCGTCATCCGGCCCCTAACGACGAAATAGGAAAGACGAGATATCTCGTCATCCGTCCGCAATGTGTTAAAAAAGTCTATCTGTTACAACACTGGAAACACGTAGTGATTGCAATACACGTGCACATAATGTTCATTTGCTTGCGAGATTTTCTCATTATACATTTATTTCTCACATTTATCTGCTATAAACAGCCTGGAATACATTATGGTTGAAACTTATCGAATTAAAAGTAAATAAGGAGGAACAGATGTACAGGCGCTACGAAACGATAAGTGACGTAGCGATCTCTTCGTCGATCCTTGGTTCTATTAACGCTTCAAATTTTATCACTCTGCGAACGATGTGAATGATTAACCGGTTGATTTCTTCCGTGTGCAGTGATATTCAAAACGGGGATATGATAACATCGATTTATTCCGCCATTCAGCTCGAGAGCGAAGCCAATGGGAAATCCGACGTGATCTACCAGGCGCTTGCTTCTGGGGACTCACGAACTCGTCGAGACGCGCGTCTCGTTACGAGAGAGAGAGAGAGAGAGACGCGGGAAAGTGAGCGCGGATAATGGCGCTAATTAGAGTGCGGCTTATGCAATCCGCAGTTGCGAGTCGCGGATACACGCCTTTAAAGCGGTAAATCATAAGCCGGCGGAGCCGTATCGATCGCGCTCGCTCGCTCGCTCGCGCGCGCGCGCGCGTGCGGCCGCAGTCGGCAGAGCGCTAACGCACAGCCGACTGACATAATTACCGTCGTGAATACACCCGGTGTACGGATGAAGATGTCCGAAGAGAATTATGACCCCGGCCAGTGTCGGCACGCGGCGAAGTCGTCGTTTCAATTTACATTTTCGCGATACCGCGCGCCGCTTGCGGGCTCGTATATCTCCCGGCTTCCGTTAAGATTCGAGATCGTTAACGCGACGGCCCTCCCAACCGGCCGGTCTCGCTCGTTCTCGATGCGAGGCACCGAAAGGACGGAAAAGCTATTGCTCTTACGAGTCACAATATCCGACGCTCCGGGCTGAAAGTTGTTATCGAGACACGCCTAGTCGGATTCGTCGGCGGATAGTCGCGCGCCGATATCGCTTCGTGTAACACGTGACGTGTGACTCGCTTCGGAGGTGATAACACCGTCGGAATATTCTGCAAAATGACTCGCGGTCGCTCGCGCATCTAGTCGTCTGCCGCGAAATCGCCGTGCGAGGAGCGTCCATTGCTGTTTCCGTTCGGAAAAGAACGCAGGTGTTGCGTACGCGGCAGGTAAAAACGTCGATCAGCGATTTTCGGTTCGAACGTCGGCTCCGTCTTTGCATCGCGAGGCTCTGTTCGCGATGTAGGCGCGGAAGGGAAGTGTAATCAAACGAAAGCGAGTGGGCGTTAATTGACTGATTGTGAGAAAATTTCTTTACGGCGCTAATTGTTGATTGGACATGCCTGTCGTAATTCAATTGTATTTAATTCCTTGCTTGACGAGCGACGCACATTGATCGTGATAAGAAAAGAAGAGAGACACCGAGCCAGGCGATACTTGTCGTCGGTGCAAAAGATGAAGCGATTACTGTTTTTTCATTAGCAAATGACATCACGACTCCTCGATGTCGCGAATCCTCAGCCGTCCCCGAGAAACACGTGTTCATATTACGACGCCTGTGTCCGTGAAGGCCGCGAGTGTATATCGTAAACGCGAGAATATTAATGCTCGATTCAATCGTGCTTCAGTAGCCGAGTACGATATAAAAGACGCCGGGGGGAGGGGGAGGGGTTGTAGGTAATGCGAGGTTGTGCAACGTGTAATCAGTGTGGATGTAGCGACGCGATCAATTACGGGCCATTTTCCAATTGCACGGTAGTATATCTTTCAATTATATTTTTCTTTCGCCAATCCATGTTATATTGACGTTTCAAAGCTACTTTTACCGTAAGCGAATACACGTCTCTCAATACATAGCAATTATTCCAAGTTGTCGAGAGAGTAATTCAATTCTAGTAATTATTCAAAGGTCATTATACTTGTATTTCATGTCGCGTTAGAATAAGACAGATTAAATTAAAAACGTTAAACGAGTTAACCGTAGCGCGATGCATTATTGAGAAATCTGTTATCCGTTATCGCACTGGTACCGTTGAAATTAATGTGACTCGACTTTTATAGCAGCGAGAAATCGAGAGAAGTAGAGAGAGAGAGAGAGAGAGAGAAAGCGGGAGCGAGACCAGAACTCCCATGCGGGAGCTTACCTATGTTGGTCCATTCGCCACGAGCTAGATTACGCGAAGCATATTTATGTAACGTTTTGTCGGCGATGTTGCGAGAAACGTAATTCCAACGTGGAGTTGTGCTCTCGCGCATGATGTTTTCGTTTTTGCGGCGCGCGTTTACTACATATGCATGGCGGCACGAAAGGTGTAATTAGGTCGTGACGTTTATAATTCGATTCAACGTGACCCGTGCAATCCGCTTTGGAATCGCTAGTTTGCGTTTTACTTACGGGGGTACTCTCTCTCTCTCTCTCTCTCTCTCTCTCTCTCTCTCTCTCTCTCTCTCTTGTGGTTATTTGCTAAACGCAAATTTCCGCCGATAAATATTTTCGCGAATTTCACCGTCGCGCGCATGCAACGGTGTCCGAATGTGTTAAACGCAAATTCCTCCTCGACGGAAATGATAACGGTAAAACTGTCGTATGTCATGACGAAAACGAAATGCGCCGCTGAACAATGGCATCGCGTTGCGAAATTGATATTATAACAATGACAGAAGAAACGTGGATCGCCGATCAATCGTAACCGTGTGCTTCGATCTTTGTTAACGCGTTCCGTGCTGGACTGTTTTTACGCGACTTTCAATTCACGTAACGTGTACTGAAAATCGTACACAACGTGGAGCTTCTTAAATATGTTATAACTATTTGGTTGGTGGTTTTTCGTGGATCGGAAAGTTATGTATTATTAAAGCAAATATGCAAGGTATAAAATGTATAGTAAAACAAAACGAGCGGGTTTATTTCAAGATTAAAGAATTGAAGAATAACAAACAAGATGCGTTATAGAATAAAACAAAATACCCGAGAGAAACTAGAACTTATTAACAAATAAAGTAAAATATTACATTTTTGAACTGATTTTGCATTTATAATCGAATGGTACTATGTATTTTATCGGAGCAATTTATACCCGGGTTTCCCCTTATTTTAACCACGACCCACTTTTTAGAACGGCAAACATCCGCGACCCACCCAGCTTTGGTGGATATGAAAACGCGGAGGGGAGGAATTAATTGATTATTTCTTTGTACCACTTTATTTATATTACTTTACTGCTTTTATGATACTTTTTAACCTTTTCATTGAATATAATTTTATAAATCTATTTTTTAGATATATAAGGTGTGAAGAATGAACTTATTTCTATTGATGACAGCTTGTAATAAAATCTTGAAAATTTGTAAAATTACGTGAAATAACGAGATGTAATTTAATATTCGCAAACATGTTGCGGCCCAAAAATCGACTCTTTATGAGTGACCTATGCAAACTATGGTTTGCTGGAGCAATTCAACAAGCAGTCCGCACGAAACATGTTAATATTCAATTAGTCCGTGTTGAATTCAAAATGACTTTCAGCAAAGTGCGTTTACCATGTCTTTACCGTCAATCATTCGCCGTTGCTTTGACCGGCTCTCTCGAGTCAGGTTCAAATTATAGATACACGCAAATAATCGAATGTTTATAAACCGACGCCAGTCGCTCTTGAGACTCGAGTGTTCCAACGATGGCGCATGGACGTGTCTACGTTCATTAGCGAGCCGGGGAATAAATTGATCCGCGCGAAACCCGCACGTATCGCACGTATGGCATCCGGTAATGCGGTACGCAACTGGGTGTTCAATATCATCTCGCAATGAGACGAGTCGAGTCCCGCGCGATCCACTTTTTTTTTTTCCGGAAATATTCCGCTAACGCGGCCATTCCGCGCTCAGCTTTCCGTTCGAATATTCAGCAACCCCATCCCGCTGTCGACTTGCCGTAAACCGAAGCGTAAACCGAAACGCGAGGCGAGGCCGCGCGGTAGAACGGAAGTAGTCCTCGGCGGCGCGGTGCTTAGATCAGCCATAAAATCGGATACCGCGAGAAAGACGAATCTACTCGGTGTTCGCTTACGGGCCGGGCCCTCGCTCGAATATATCACGCGCCTGTGTGGGTAGAACGAATTACGTACCACGCGAGCGAGCGGCCGCGCGACGACTTTATGATCATAGAAATAAATGATCGGCGCGCCACGCTCGAGCGTACCCGGAACGGATTACGCCTCTTCGTGTCCGCGCGAAAACGTATCGCGTGCAATCTGTCACACGCGACGATGATGCCCGCTTATCGTCCTCGATCGCTACGTTTACACGTTACTCCCGCCGGATTAACGCGCGCGCGAGCGTATGCGCGCGACCACCGTCGCTGTTTTATAACGCGCCACGGTTTATTCTTACCTTTTATTTATCCGACCCGTCAATCGTTCCAACGTCCGCGAACGATCGCGAACTGATGCGGTCTGTACAATTTGCGAACCTCCGAATAATCATATCTGTAGGGGAGACCGTGGTTGGCCTCAAGAGCGGACTTGGACAAATTTTGCATATACTTGAGACAATAAATAATAAATAAATCTAGAAATAATACTTTTGTACAGAAGTCATCAAACAATGATAATCATTTAAATATTTGTTTATATGAATAAGTAAAAATTATTTACTTGTTAATCGCATTATTCGTTATTTATATTATTCGTTATTCGAGTAATTTGTTATTCATTACTTATTATTTATCTTGTTTTTCTCTGTTTATTTTATAGATGTAATAAGTATTATTTTTATTAACAATTGTTTTAATATGTTGCTGAGGTAATTTTACAATGATTGTGTAATGTATTAAGTAAAAATGATGTAATGAAATATGAGTTCATTTGCACACACGGGCGGATGGAAATAATAATAACATAAATAATAAATGATGAATAACAAATAACGCAAATAACGAATAATTAGAAACATGCAAATAATGAATAATTACCCTATTCGAATAACAAGTAAAGTAAATAACGAATAATGCGAATAATGAATGAAGCAAATAATAAATAAATAAAAATTTATTAAAATATCAATCAAATACAAATTTATTCAAACAATGCCCAACTCTGCTCGGTAGTATGTATTGTATATGTGTATTTGTTTATATGAATAAGTAAAAATTATTTACTTGTTAATCGCATTATTCGTTATTTATATTATTCGTTATTCGAGTAATTTGTATTGTTGATATGTATATATTGCTCATGTGCTCCTTTTTGGTATGTATCGAGAGGAACGGTTCCTGCACAAAATCGCGAAACGATTCTTCCAGAACATAAATACTTTTCCCTGAGTGTCATTAAAATCGAAATAAAATCACAGTTAAGAAAAGAAAAGAACTGATTTAGTAGTAGCAAAGTAAGTTTTCAAGACTCTCGAAATTTGTTCTTAATATTCTCTATCGTGAGTGAATAAAGTTAAGCGACGTCTTATTAGATCAAATGAAGTTTCTCGCAAATGTATGATATACTATTTCGAGTAACAAATGGAGTGTTCACTCATAAAATGATTGAAGTTGAGCATATGGGCGGACGGTATATGACTGGCCGATATTTAAGGCTAGCGCCGTGGCGCTTAGTACAACGCCTAGTTTCAACAGTGGCAGTACTGTCGGGCATACAGTCTGTCACAATTTTATGTATGACCTTCTTACTCTGCGCTACTAGGCAATTGAACCCGATACCAGGACAAGATGGCCACGTTACTACATATTTGTATTTTAGTTGTTAGAAGACAATATATATATGACGTATGTATGTATGATTAACAGGATAGTAGCGGGCATAACGTAGAAAAAGACTGGTCTCTATCATATACATGCAGTTAGTCACAACAATTAATTGTCTGAAAAGTTGTAACTTTGAATGTCTAAAATATGGGACATCTAGCCCCAATCTCCCCTATTACCCGACGGTGGGAATGAAAGAGAGAGAGAAACAAACGAAGAAGAGAAGGATATTTACGGCGAACTGCCGCGACCTCGATCGTCAGGTTCTCCCGGGGGCTGGGAAAACAGCAGAAGCGACGACGAAGAAACGCGTGGCGCACCGAGTGCCGATAAATAACGCGCGATAAATGAGCCGAGGCCGGTCGTACGAAGGCGTGCGCGGCGTACGAGCATAAACTATCAACGAGCGAAGGGTGTTTACCGTTAAAAGGGGGCGTTTGCGGTACGCAGCTTGCCGCATAGGGGTGTCTTATCGCGACTACATGGGCGGATTGTGTAGATTATCGCCGAAGCCGTACCACTCGACACCATTATGTGGATATACATGTGACAGAGTCTCCCGTTATCGGCTGATTCTCCCCTCCCCCCTTGCACTCTCTCTTTCTCTCTCTCTCTCTCTCTCAATGTGTCTCTTTTCATGCTGCTTTTAAATGCCCAGCCGCGATTTCTCGCTAAAAACGCGCTCCGCCCGATAATTATCGCGGTCGCGTCCGCGTTACGCACGATGGGCGATGCGGTTGATTAATGATGGTCACGATATTGACGTCATAAAAGATGAACGATTAATTAGCGGGGATATTGGGATGAAATATACAGGTCGAGGGCGAAATACCTTAATTTTAATAACTCCGCCGCAGTGATTTCGAGTTCCCGGCATTCCCGGCGATCATTGAGTCCCGGTTTAAACGACACGACTTGCTCCGACGCGGAATTAATTGAGAGCGACGATACACGGCGATTCCTCGCTCTCATCATCGAGCGACGATGGTGATCGCGTCATCTTAAACCGGGTATACATTGGGCGAACGAACAAGGAACGTAAAGCGAATCTTTACTGTCGTTGTTATAATTTAGAAAAATGCGCACGGCATAACGAATCCGAACAGAAAGTTTCGGGCCGATTTGTTTCATAAAGTGGTTTATCAAAGAAAGTTCGTGCGCCTTTAGACGCGAATATACACAGAAAATACATACCGTATTCATATAAATGTTTCTTGCTCCAAGTATTTCATAAGTTTATACATCGCAAGTTTATATATACGGATATCATAAATTCATCATAAACATCAAATTTATGCAAAATATATTCTGACTCCTAGTAAGTTTGGTACTTCAATCAGGAATATTAAATTGAGATACTAAAATTAAAACTTCGATTTACTTATTCCCATTAACTGAATTTAACTTTTCCTCGACAAAGTTCGTAATATTCTTGAAAAGAGGAACAAATTTTTCTCTCACACTGAGAAAAGATTTCTTCGAATTTAATCAATTTTACTGCATCCAAATAAGTTTCATCATTGACATGCTCCAAAGGAACGAATGTTTCGACTAATAAGTACGATTGTTAGGCTTTTCAACGAATATGTATCTTCATCTTAAATAAAAGATCTGTTTGAAACGTCGGTACAAATGTTGGTGCTCATTAGCAAATCTTATTTTCGGCGTGTATATCCGGCTTCAGTCGTTAGCCTCGCAGTCGCGAATTGGGCGGTTCCTTCCTTCACGGTAGGTTAAGCACATTCGCGTTTTCGACCGCAGACCTCTATGACGTATGACCGGAGGTGAGCGCGGCCGGCCAAGATTAGAAGAGCCGCTGGAAAAGGGACGGCGCAAGTAGGTAACGCGCGGCAGGGTGGACGGGGGTGGGTCGAAGCGCGGCGGAGTGGATTGCTATGGAGTTAGCTGGTTAACTCGACGAAACAACGGTAGCAAGTTAGTGCGCGAGAGGAGTTGGCGTCAGTTGGCACCAACGTGGCGCGGCCGTAGGAGCCGCGGGGAGCGATGGAGGGATGGGTGGCGAACCTCGGCGCCCCTAACTATTTCATTGTTTCATAATTGAAGCATTTGCGGTTTCACCGTTATGCGTATATCCATTAAAGGGGCCGGAGCACGAAAACGCAGCGTCGTCGTCTGCGAAACTCGCCTCGTTACGGCGGCGCAGCCGTGGAACGTCTTTTGAGAAGCGATCGTTGAACCGCCGCGTCGCTTCGCGTTGCCGGTTCTCTCGCTCGCGCGTGTCGCGCTTGTCTTCCGATAATTAGACCGTCGAATGCCGCGTGCACGCTTCTCAGTACACCTGATTATCCGATTTGCGCGCGATAAAGGGAACTTCATTTCAGACTAAACGTTCCGATTTTCTGTGCCTTTGAGCCGAGCACGCGGGGAAATCGATCCGTGGGATTATTAAATGAAGGGCTGACTTCGCACACGCGCATAGACACGTACACACACGTACACCGGCGGATTTCTATCGAATCCGCTCGGAAGACGTGTGTAAACGAGCCTCTAATTCTCGGGGAAATAGACGGCGAGATACACGTCGTGTATCTCGCTCGTCTCGTGTAAAAGTAACTCGTGAAAACTCGGTGAAGACTTAAACCGATCGAGCAATTTGTTTTCTGACTTTTCGAACCGTATCGATTCGCCTCCGTGTTACCGTGTTTCCGATTAGCGTTCATTTGAACGTATTTACAGTGTCTCCGTTTCACCACGTTTTCCCACCTTTTTCTCATTTCCGCTTCCGACCGCGAATCTTCGTTCGCCAGTTTATTTAATTGCCCGGATAACGGAACGTTCTAAAAATTTGGAAAAAATTAGCTCGATATTGGCCATTTGCGAAATTATTTACGTGATCGGTTTCATTGATGTATTTTATACGCAGTACAGTGTCGAAGATAATCACCGAGAGTTCGGTTACCTTCTGATGCACCTCAATTCGTATCGCGTATTTCGACGACTCTCGCCGAAATAATGAGTTTCCTCCGCGATCTCTCTCTCCCTCCCTCCCTCCCTCCCTCTCGTCAATAAATTAAGGTAATGTCGCGCAAAGGAGAACGACATTACGACGTGAAATTTTTCACGAGACGGCTCTGTCTATAAAATTGAACACGGCAATTGAATGAAGCGGAACGACGAATTAGTTTCTGGCACGGACGCTCGATTTATGTAAATCAGGTTAACGTCATTGGCCATCCGCGCGTTTCGTATTATCGCACTTTCTATTCCCTTTAGACCGCCGCGCGGACTTGCATTCACATTCTGCCTGCCTATCCGGAGCAGTGTATAAACATTTATGACTGTACAGGCTGGAAAGTGCGACTCTGTAATCACGAAGCACGAAAGAAGAGTCAGATTGTGAAAACACCTCGTCCACTTTGGGGGCGTAAATCCGAAGTAAAAATCTTGCCCATTTTTACATGGACTCTGAGCCGTTTGTGTTTAGTAATGAGACTTCGTTAAAATGGAAGATTATTGTTAGATGACGAAAATGTTCCATAGACACGATTCCCCTAAGTTAGAGATACACAATGCCGTTCAGAGATACACTCTTTGAAACATTGGAGAAATGTACTAAAGGCATTTTTATTGGAATAATGGAATATTACTTGTAAAAATGGATGCAGAACCGTAGGGTGTTGTGCGCATTACGCAGAAAAAATGTTGTGTTAAATTTAACATTCCACCTGTCCCAAGTGGACCGCAAATTTTTCTATTAAATTTAACAGACGAATATATTGAAAACACAAATATTATATTAGAAATTAACGCAAAATTAATACGTTAATCGACACTGCAGTATAAAATGTGTTATTTTAACACTTACACATGTTGAATATCGATGCAACACAAAGTAATAAGATAACATAAACACAATACATTAAATTAACACACGAGTATGTCAGAAATTGAATACAAGCGTAAAATACTTTTTTATTGTATATAATATCTAGGATACGCGAGAAACTTTGAGAAAAATATTAGAGCACTTGTAAGAAAGGCAAATGATATTTTCGTTTCAGAATCGTCAGATTAGGAAACTTAGGCGATTTGCTTATTTCAATGGTCCTTGTCACATATAAAACTCTCGATAATCTATCATTCCTCTATCGATCAGTATGGAATTTATTATTATACGCGAAGGCCCCAAAATGAATAAGTTCCCGAGTCGAAATTTTAGTCCTGGTTTAAGTCTAACAACTTAGTTTTTCATTAAGTGCTTCAAAGGTCTTCTATTGTACTCTTTTGGTACTGGGGAAGTTATTGCCGTTTTCTCTACTTGAAGACTTAATATAAAACTAAAATTTAGGCTCTGGAGGACTAAATTCCCTGTGTAGCATTAAAGGGAACACTTATTGTGCTCCTTCGATGCTACAAGTGGAAACTTGTTACTTTTTTCTCCACTTGAGGACTTGACGTAGAATTAAAAATCTCAACTCGGGTCCTTTTAGAAAGCGACGAGAGTCATTTCGCACGAAATGCCTGCCGATGTGCGTGCGCGCGGCTAAAATCGATGCGCCGTTGCCGTTGCGAGGAGGAGTCGCCGCGAATCATTAAAACGAAATCGACAATAGATACAGTTAGTAGTGATTTAAATCGATCGCGCCATTTTCACGCTTATTAGCAGTCGCAGCTCGTTGTCGGTATTTCTCGAATTCTGCATTGCAATTGATTGGTCCGGCGACGCGCTCTCTAGCGCAGAAATTCGCCGGGGCAGCGCGCGGAATAGCGCGGCCGGATCGAGTTTCGAGTTAATGTTGATTAACTTATTGCCCCTCGTCGCCATTATAGCGCACGCTACGACCGTATGCTACCAGTCCGCGCTTCGTTTTCAGTCTCTGACAGCGGTTTAATTGCGCTCATCGAACTCGTCGAGCGATAAACATTTTTTCAACCCGCGCCGCCCGCGCCCCGTTCCCTGCCCTTAGTCGCGTCACTTTGTGCTTTTGCCGAGTTTTCGCAAGCACCCGCTCGCGCGCGCGCGCCGCTCTGTTTGCGCGATCGATGCGCAAAGGTCCACAATCGCGACCCTATCGTCGAAAATAGGGCATTGCGAAATTGTGTAAAAACGACGATGCGTCGCCGGTGAGTGAAATACATGGAAATTGATACGAGATTCTACTTGAAAAAAATCGGAAATTTGCGTAAATTATGAGATTCGCGGCGAAGAATAAATTATCCGGAGGTATTCTACGATCCGTTGAACTGAGATGAAAAATTTTTTTCACAAGGAAACGGGCAGAGAAGGACGGAAAGAGAGACAAGCAGATAAAAAGAGAGAGAGAGAGAGAGACTTAATCGTACCTCTCGGTTATAACAATCACGATTACCGCGCATGTGTTGATACGTCCAGGGATCGATCGTGCGCGAGTGCCGGGATCGAGTGCAGCTTGTTAAGTTTTCCCACAAACTGAGGGCATCGTTTGAACGATACCACCATAAGTTTACACTGTTACACGAGAGCAAACAGCGGTCAAAATCCGGTTAATGTTGCGTATTCCTTTTGATACGCACGGGAAGATCCGATGATGTTGCGGTAGTTATCATGACGTTAGCTACGTTTGGTACTTGTTTGCGTAACACCAAGATTCGTAGGATTAAACCCCGAGCCGCCGTTGCCGAGGCAGAAATTTGCGCTCCAATACTGACGGAACATTTGCAACTGAAGCGAACGCTCGCATAAAGCTTCTCTCCCTCTCTCTCTCTCTCTCTCTTTCTCTGACTGGAAGGCTTCCAAATCGTTGTAATGCGACACGGCCTGTTGTGCATTAATATTTTAATGTTGATTTATATTCTCTCTAATGCGACTCGTGTCGTTCATTTTTCATTCACGCGAATGAAGATCGAAATCGCACTTTTAATCGTTGATTTATCTTTAGCTCGAAATCGGGAAATTAATTGAAAACACGGAGGCATGTTCATTCCGTCATCGGGAACGGGATGGTTTAAAATTTAAAATGCAATTTGTCGCACGTCGCTACGACTTTTCTACCCGGAGATATTGACGAGTGGCGAGTCCTTTGACGGGGGACCGAGGCCCGGCTGCAATGTTGCCTCCCGTTTTTTAGCCGTGAGCGCCGCTCGCGGTGGAAAGGGAGGTGTGAAGTTCACGACGTACTACAATGTACTACGCGCGTGCCTACCGGTCAGCCCTTTCGGGGCGAGCGACGGCGGCACATGCCACTCGTAAAATTCAAGAGTCCATTTCTCGGCGGAAAATTGACGCATGAACGTGAAATAAACGCTCCTTTTCGGGATTTTGCGCGGCACGCGTTTTATGCTCTTCTTATGTACTCCTATCGTGACACGTGTTTATTTAGACTATTAGGATACGTGGTAGACGCGATACACCCTCGTGCGGAGATACCGTAATTTTCAGATACACAGTAAAAAATGGTGTGCTAAATCTAACATATTTTGCATATCCCAAGCGGTTCACATAAATTTTTTGTGTTAATTTAATGATGACAAAGTGGATACGTTATTAAAGATTATTGTTATTATTATATTGAAAAGTAACACGAATGTTATGTCAAAAATTATCATAAAATTCATATCTATTATATGTTAGTCGATACTGAAGTATAAATGTGCTATTTTAGCACTTATGTATGTTAAATGTTGGCACAACACAAAATATTGAGATAACATAAGCATAATTATTATGTTAAATTCACACGTGGTGTGTTAAAAATTGAATGCAACATTCTGAACAAGGGCTGATTTTAGCACAATTACAAAATGTTTTGCCCCGTGTACGGAAACAGAACGAAAGCCGAATGTTTAACGTGCTAAACTCGAACTTTCGCGCTTTGCTCGGGAGATTCTCATGAAAATTTCCGGGTAATAATTCCCTTCACAGAGACACCGCATTGAACATTATCTTTCAGATACATTAGAAGTTCACAATTGAACCGAAAACGACCACTGAATATTCATTAGGAACTCGCGAAAGTTCCTCGGATTTTCAGCCGGGACGAATCTTCCGAGCTGACGGGATAACCGACGATCCGGCGAACTTGTGCGAGCTCCCGATGGATATTCGTTAAACATTGCAGTTCAGCATCGTTAGAGCGGGAGAGGGATTAGAAGGGAATTCGCGCGCGGTCTCGCGGAGGGCGGGTAAAAATATATAGCGTGCGACACCGCGACGTCGCTCTCGATATGAACAACGGGGCGACAAGAACGCGAGCGGACGCGACGCGCAAACGAAGGGGGATTCTCCGGGACAATTAATCGACGGGACGTATCCAGCGATGCTGCAAGAAGGGCGACCCGCGTCGTGGCGTCGCGCTAACGTGTATAATCCTAAACTACCCTCAATAGGGTACGAAACCGACGATGCGGCATGCGAGCGCGGAAGCGGACGCATTAGTGAATTAGCGTTTCCTGCCGTTGCAATCATGGTAATGCGCCGGTGCGCGCGCGCCCACCACTCTTCGGCCGCGGATAAAGCGATGCGCTCGTGCCGCGCGCGCGCTGCGACGCAACTCTCTCGCACGTAGCCACGCACGTATGGCCGAGAGACGATTAACAATTAACAAGTGTGGCGCGAGCGAGCCAAGCGCTGCATTGCGCGATCGCTTTCACGCACCGTCCTAGATCCGCGAGCTCAACTTCGCGCTCGGCCGGAATAGAAACGGAGGTGGAGATGCGTCGTACTCCCGTCATCGGCGTTGTTTGTTCCGGCCGGAGCTGTTGTAGCCGGGGACGGTTTTACAGGTTTTATATAAATCGATCGCCGGCAAAATACAAGCTTTTCAAGCCGCTGAACATTTCAATGCACCCCCCCCCCTCTCTCTCTCTCGGCCGGCAGTGCGACTCGGCATCTTCCTCGGCGCGATAAATTACACGCTCCTTCCTTTTCAGCGCGAGCGCGCCGTGTAATTTGGTTTCCATTCGATTTTAATTTACAGCCGGGGGAAGCTCGGCACATCGCATTCCGCTCGCAACGGCGGTAAAATTGGAAACCCCGTTTCTATGCCTGACGAGAGAAGAAAAAAAGAAGAGAGAGGGGGCGAAAGAAAGGAGAACGCCTCTCATATTACGTTCTTTCGGAGGTAGACGCCGATCAAATGTGTTCCGTACGTCGCGCCGAAGCTTCGGCAAATCGAAATCATCACCGAGGCGTCGCCTCTTCCTCCGTCGCGAGTAATTAATTCTTCCGAACCGCGGAACCACGTGGGCACATTTACATCTGTAAGTGGACGGTGGGGGTCAAACTGTTTCTCCGTTTTGCTTTTGTCTGCGACATTTGGTAACTTTGCCTCCATCGCTTGTCCTTGGATTTAGCGTCATTCGAGATCTCCATTATAAACAGCAGTCGTTTTATTCTTCAAAAAGTTACGTGTTCATTTACGAGTTGACTCTGCGAGTAACACCCGCGATCTTGACGTTGAAGTAACATCTTTCAGGCCTACATCACGAATTGAAAAAAAAAAAATTGTAAACATTGATGTTTTTTGCATTTCTTTATCTTTTATGAACTAAGTTCATTGCCAATTTCTACTTAATAGTATAGACCTTTATAGTTTGCAGTAAGTTTTCTGCTACTTAGAGGCGCCAGGTAGGATTAAAATTTCCATATAAATGAAACCCACATTGACTCCCTACCCCCTCCAGAACCTACAGATGTTAAAAAATTCGGGTCGAAAGTAGGTAAAAAATTTGGACTCGGGACGTATACGTCAGGATTAATTGTCAATCTGATGTCGCCCGTTGATACGCTGCTTCGCCTTCGCGCGTTGGTCGTGTGTGTATGTGTGTGCGCGCGCACACTTACGAAACGCGACGCGCAACTTCGTAAACTATCGGCAGCGCGCGACACACGTGCACGACGACGCGGCTATATGCATAAAATTTCATTTATGAATCGCCGTGCGCATTGTCATTTGCAGCCTGCAATTTTATGTAAGCACCCGGTAACGCGAATTCACTGTTATCGCTCGTCGTTTCGCGCGTGTCACATTTATTGGACGAACAGCTGTCTACACGGTACAGCGGGTGTGCACGGCGAATTGCGCCAAATAACTTTACTGAGCGACGCCCGCTGTTGTTCGCTCGCTCGCTCGCGCTGCGAATGTCGCGCATTGCCAGTGATCGCGCGTCGAATGTTTCGCCGTGGAATTTTTGGCGAACTCTTTATTGATCTCACACACGGTCGGCTGCCTGGCGCGACAGCGGCCGGGTTTATCACTTTCGGTCTCGCCGCGTGAATGTGTCCAAAGTAAAATTAAGAAATCAGATTACCCAACCTTGACTCTTTATCAATAACAATTGAACAAGTTATCGGAGATGAACGGAGACGTACGATTGAGCAAAATGGACGATACAAATATACATACATACACACATATACGCACATTATGCGCGTGTTATTAAGTATAATAGTGTTAGAAATGTAATCGTTTATTAATCTCTTAATCTGATATCTGATCCGGTCAAACTGTCACTCTACTCTGACGATGACAATCACTGCTTGCAGTCAATCAGCATGGCGGGGAAAAGGCTTCGTCTCGAGTCGAAATTTTAGTTTTACGTTAAGTTTATTTCATTCTACATTAAACTTTCGAAGGCCTTCTATTGTGCTCCTTCGATGCTACAAATGGAAAGTTATTTCCGTTTTTTTTTTTTTTTCACTTGAAGACTTAATACAGAATAAAATAGACTTGTAGGACAATGTAGGACCAAAATACCAATTCGAGGCCCCATGTTTGGGATAAGAATGGAACTTCGAATTGGTACCGTAGTGAGACAACTTGGAATATTTGATTCGAAATCAACTGTATATGGAAATCTGAGATTTCTACGCGGGTGGTTGAAAAAAATCCTGCCACATACGGCTTTCAACCATAATATGTGGTCTTTTACTTGTGAAAATGAAGGAAAAGTAACGATGTCCGACACTACTACGGTCACCCCTAGTCTGATATGAGTTTTATAATTGCGCGATATGGAAAGCACGCGGCTTCCTGGGTAGAAAATATGACGTCCCGCGGTCGAGGATACTTTCGCGATGTGGAGATTCGGAAAGAATTTCTCCGACTCTCCCCTCCCCCGTGATAATTCCTCGCTGATAAAGCGGCGAAGCTTTTTATGGTACCAGGCACTGGTTGCGCAATGAGCGGAGCGCGCTGAAGGATCGTCGCGTAGCACGAAACGTCGTTCCGAGGGACGGAGAGTTCAAGCCTGAAGGGCCGCGCGGCGGCTTCGGCGGCGCCGTTGGAAGAAGCGATTCTACCGCCCTACCAGCCGCGATTTGCCCGGGCTCTTTCCTCCTCCGGCTGAGAAATCTCGGGCTGTCTCGTTAAAACTTTTCCCCGGCCCACACGTCTCGAGAGCGCCCTCAAAGAAGGTTGCATCCGTTGCGCGCGTTTCGACATCCAGCTTACTTTCGCATGCGGAACGCGAGAACGCGGCGGCGGTTTTCAGTTATGCCTCACCTGCGCGTGACAAGCGCCGCCCGGGATGACTCTAAGTTTTCGCGTACCTGCTCGTAGACTCCCTCGGTGAGCGAGTTCGCTTGGTGGACTCGGCAGAACCGCCTTTTTCGCCCTCGCATTAATTCTTCCCTCGACCCTCGTCGTGTCCCACAACGGACGGAGTCCGCCGGAACACGTGCTGCGCAAATGACTTCAATTACGGTAACGAAAAATGTTTAATTCGCGCGGCTGGATATCCCGGAATTGTACGTCTAGTCTGCCGGCGTTGCCTAGTCCGTCCACGTGTGTCCAGCGTGCGGGCCGCTTCGTTATTAAAGCATCGCGTAATTCAACTTCGTAACGCGGAATTCGTGGGAAATGAAACGCCACTCCTCTACATTTCCAGAGTTAAACGTTATACGCTCGCGTAGTTGCGCGCCGATAAAATATACAGCGTGTCCCGAAGTCAGTGGGATCGTGGAGTGACGACCGCGTTGAGGCGGACTTTCCTTTGGCGAAGATTCGAAATCGATCCCTTCCCTTTCGAACCGTGTCCGACTTTGAAAAAAACTTGAGACTTTCGGTGATATTTTCAGGTGGAAAGTTCGTTTAAACGATTCTCTTGCTTATATTTATCCGAGATTACCTCTATGATCGCTTTTAATGATATGACAACCTCTCTGCGTAACACCGTTGTTATTAGTAATTATTAATATTTACTTGTTTCTAGCATCTTTTTCTACGCAGGACAAGAAATTTTCGTAAAACTTCATCTGTAACAAATTAACCATTCGATAAAATTAACTCCCCACGTTCTCGCCATAGCAATGGCGATATCGCCGAGCGTTTCGACCATATTTGCGATCGAGGGAATTTTCGTTGCGTCGTTGGAGCGCAAAGGACGTCGAAGAGGCTAACGAAACAATATTCCCCATCCCATAGTTATTCGCTGTTGTATCTCCATCCCCCGTGTCCATTGCGGGGTGGATCCGCCGTACTCTATATATATTCGTCCGATATCGTTTGCTTCCTCGGCGGATACCGAGGTAAGAACGACGAAGGCGGCCCCGGGAAAAGCGGTCGACGTCCACAGCGGCGTTCCCGCGGGACAAAAGGGGCGGCTCGCGGCCATAAAAATGGAAATCCACGTGTATGGTTTTTTCGACGTATCCCCCGATCATACGTGCCGCGCGCGCTCCCGCCATCTTCGTGCTCGGCGTAGCGTACAGGGTGTGGTGTCCCCGTAATCTCCCCATTGTGCCGGCGCTGCCACGCGTGTACGCAGATAGGAGCGATTCGGTCAGCGCTGCTGGTCTGAACGCGCGTCTGAGCGCACGCACCACCTCGAAAATCCGGGTCCGCCTCGCCGAGCTCCTCCAACCCGGTCGCGACGATCTAGATCGGTGCTGCCAATGCGATACCGAATTCCCTTTCTCTATCTGGAGCGCGCACGATGTGGGCGATTAACCTATTTGCATCAGAAACGGCTATATCCGTTCGTTTCGCTCGGCCGTATCGCAGCGATCTGAAAGGTACTTTCAAGTCGCAATTTCATACCGAAGACGAGCCGAATCACTTTTGACACACATGTTTGCGTTATTACATCTGGCATCGATCTGCAGAAAGAAATTCAGTGATACATACGGTGAAATATTGTGCGTTAAATGGATTTAACACCATGTCCCAAACGGACCGTTCAAATTTTTGTAAAAAGTTTCGCATCTCCGATCGGTACGATCGCGTCTATCCAGATATTCTCCGGTTTCCTCGTTAAATAATTATATGAATTGGCTTAATTAGAGAAAGCAACGCCCTATGCTTCGAAAATCCGAACGGTTTCGCACGTTGGTGCGGTAAAGCTGAAACGATTTAAGTAAGAAACAGCGGTGTCCGAAGCGCGGTGCCGCAAGTGAACGACAATGAAAACATTCACGTCTCTCATCAGGTAATATTTCTCTCGGTCTCAGAACTCAATGTCATATACGCGGCGTGTCATTGGTCCCCGACGCTTTTAAGACCGATCACGGGAAAGGGAGCCTCGATAACCCACCTACTCCATCTTCCTCGACCTATTTTTATCGCGAGCACGTACACGTGGGTTTCAGGTAGTACACACATACCCACGTCCCACCGCGCGCGCGCGCGCGTCCCACGTTCGTGCTCGCTCCCGCACTATCGTGGAATCGTCGGATGTGAGATGTCGACGGATTTGTGATGCGCGATACATCCGCCGATGAGAGTAGCGAGCTTTACGTCTGAAACTCCGTTCTCGTGTGCGGGCACGTGTGGCCGACTATCTTTTTCTCGCGAGCCGAACGTGGAGAGTGCTGGAGTACCATCGTCATACCAGATGGTGGAGCATTGCGAGCATCGACGAGTACTCGTCCTCTCGCGGCGAGATGCGCTCGCGGAGAACTCGGGCGACGTGCGCGGAAGAAAGAGGGGGAGGTTAGATGACGATTTTCTCGAACGAGAAATATTTTTTAAACAACTAGTCGGTGCCCAACTCGTTCGAGCCTTTTAATATTAATAAATAATCTCTTATAGTTTGTCTTCAATCTGTCAACGACGGTAGCAGTAAGAAATGTATTTTGTATACAGTCATGTGTAATTTCGCGGTATTTCTCCACCAATAATTCTGCAACAATTATTGTGTAAATATTTTCACTTTCTCTATAAAATTATTGTATAATATATCTAAAAACGCGTGTAATAACATATTCGTCTTTTACACTGCAATATTTTCTTAATAGTATAAATAAATCTAGTGACCGATGGAGTGAAATGATGTATCATGTCTGAACAATCATACGCGGGCAAGATGACGTATTCGTACGTTTTATTGTAAATTATGTAATTATAAATATTTGGTTTTACTTTTCTTCTTGTCTAGATTTTATTTTCTTTGAGTTACATCGTCACATAAATCTTATTTTTTGTTCATAAATAATATTTTCATTTTATTATGTTGTACAGACATTATAATGTAGCAAAATAATATAAAAATTACTCAGGAAAAAATTGATCGTTATTTTTATTTTACCATGAAAATGAAGAAAAATCGACAAACCTTTGAAGACGTCTTACCTCTTTCTCCAACACCGCGATACTCGCACGCTTCCGCCGCCGCAACGGTCGCACACGTGCGAAAGCCAAAACTAAAGAGAGCAACGAATTATTTCGAGGTAGATCGACTCGTTACCGTGGAATTGTTTAAAAACACGAAACACATTAATTGATCAGCACTTTCGCCGATCATAGAAACGAAGCTAAACGAAGCGATGACGGGATTGTCTGTCTCCTTCACTCGGAAACCATTCGCGACAGGTCGCGATTCGCCGCCAAAGATATACATAATAATAATAAAATCAAGGAGGGAAAGCCACGGAAATGGCCGCGTCGTCGCGCGACTGACAATCGAATTCTCCCGCGAAATTTTCGCCGAAGGGAAAGTCGCTCGCGAATTCGCCGAGCAATCCGTATCGCGACATTCCGTACGCGCGTATCTGCGCGGCCGACACGTGTCTATGCCGCGCATATGGGTCACATATGCAGGCATGCACACGCGGCAACACACAAACGCACATATATACTGAGGTACACACACATAGAGAGAGAGAGAGAGAGCCCATCGCGCTCTTCCGCACGTTCGCTTGAAAGCCCGAGTACGCGCACGGACGACGAAACCCCGTGCGAATTCACAATGCACAGACGTTGCGTCGCTTCTTCTTCCGGTCGCCGTCTTGTTCAACGTGTGTTATTGGATTTGTTTGAAAAACTCTTCAAATTCGTGTAAGACGTCGTCCCGGGGACCAGGAACGTGTTCATCCGACGTCACTACCGCGCACGGTGGGTTTGGAAATCGGGAAAAGCGGCCATAATTCGAAGTTTAATTAGATAGTTACCAAAAGCTTTATTTAGTAGTTTTCCGGATCGATGATCACAAGTCCGAGATCAGATATACAAACTTTTAAATATTCTAATATAATAAAAGATAAAGTACTATTCCGCTATTGATTTATTGCTCAAATTCTAGTGTGATTTTCTAAAGTAATTTAAATAACAGCCTTAAAATAACAAAAAAGTAAAGTAAATGTTGAGAGCTGTGCAGGGAAAAAGAAGTTTGATCGAAGTTCTGTTCCCTTCAAGCAAAATACGTTTGGTTGTCCACTTTTTGGTTAATTCAACCAAACTTTTTTCCGTGTGTATACACGATACGTTACGACTAACAATTATTCGCGGATTACATGCCGGATTATATATGCCGGTGGTTTCCCTTTTAATCTCTCTCTCTTTCTCTTTCTATTTTTTGTGGTGGTTGCGAAGTTTGTTAGATCGAGAATATTTTGACGAACCGCGTCGTAATCCCGCAAGCATGTATTTTGACGGACATTTGCCACGTACCGACGATAAAATTGCTCATAGAGGCGGTAAACGTTGCTTGGGTCAACATTAGAATCGACATATGCGCAACTACTGCAGGGCTTACATGCACTGTTTTCACTGTAAACAGTCCGGCATCGGCCGATAAAGTTTACCATTCATTGATAAAATACATCTGATGTGAGAGCATCAGAACGATCGGACTTGCCCGCGTTATACAGGTGTACGTACGCGTATATGTGTTGTTTGTTGACAGTTATGTTGGCATATCACCTGACCATTCTTTGTTCCGCAAAGATTTTCAACGATAAAAACAGAATTGATGGCGGCGAGTTCGCAGCTTCATATTTCACATGGTAGGTTTGTTTTCCAAATACACAATTTCTTTTTTTATCCTTTTTCCGTTGTCGTCTCTTGTCGTTTTGTCAAGTCGCGCTCGCCCACGCGTTCACACACGAGCCATCACGCGTGGAGGCGTCCATCAAACCGTCACACGTCGGTTATCTCTCGTCGTTAATTGAGTATCCACGGGTAATCTCGTAATATAGATCGGCAAAGATTAAATATTAACATACGCGATGACGCGTACTCGACGTACAATTTAGCTCTATTCGTAGTAGCTAAATTTCGGGCATCGTGGCAACTGATGGAATTCCGCATGTGCGAAGGTGCGTCTTTGCGTCTTGCGGATAAAGATGCGGAACGTTGTTTGCGAGTCTGGTGCTATCATAAACCGTGATCCGATTATGAGTCGCATGAAACGTGCGATATTGAAATAAAATTGCACAAACACACAGAGCGAGGCACTTGGTGGCGCGCTCGCGAAAATTTGATTTAGTCCTTACTCCTCAAAGTAAATGGCAAGACCTGTTGCACGCGCCGGATCAAGCCGACTCGGTTGATGAAAATCACCGGTTGCTCAATTCACTTTCACAATTTACCTTATTCCTCGGGCGCTTCTTTATTTGCGTACTTTGTCGCCGTATCGATTCCCGTTTCGCGGAACTTTAGTTGCTCATAACACGAGATTAAAGCGGAAACTCCCGGCTTGAAATACCTTTCCTTATGTGCCATTGAATGCACTTAATTCCCCCTAAAGCGGGAGAAGCGTGGCGAGCTTCCGGTACTTTTAAGTGATTGCTTTAAGCTTGAGTAAATCGATACGATTTACGAAACTGACACGTGAAATACCGCGTTCCCTGCGATCGTGCGATATATTGAATGTCGTTGTCGTCACTATCGCGACATTTTATTGTCTTAAATTTTATTGGCTTTATTGGCTTAAATGCATAGACATGTGTGAGATCGAGAAATCTGTAATAAAAGATTTAATGAAAATCTTTGGTGAGAATCTTTAATCTTAAAAGAGTTGATTTAAAACAAAATTTTCTTTAACATATACAACAGGTGATTTTTTTAACAGATAATGATGTTTTTCAATTTCAGTTTTTTGTTAAGGATCGAAAATAAAAACGTCACTGCATATGAAAAGAGAAAGAAAGGAACTGTTTTAAATTCGCAGGTGAAATCTTACACGTTGTGCATGTTGGCTTTCAAAGAGAAGTAAATTTAAATATCACCGGTGCTTGATCAGAGCCGCCGACATAATTTTGTTTGAGCAGTTGGTCCATTTCGGCACGAACTCCGCGCGATTAAGGGCTAATTTATGCAAGCGACGCTCCGAGCGGAGTCTCTCTGTACGTGGTATCAGCTGTATTATGTGCGGAATAGTGTGATACGGTGGTCTTCGACGCGTAAATTTTCAGAAGTAGCTCACTTCTTTTTTCGGAGAAAATGAGGAAAATACGGGCGGTAACGCACGAAAAACGTAATACCAACGGAGAGGAATGTAAATTAATACAAAACGTCGCGCTCCGGCAGTATTCCCATTCGCATTTAACTTTCAGAGTGTTAAACGCGTACAAAGCGAAGTACACAGTAGCACGGAAATGCCTTTCATTATTATGCCACAAAAATCCGGCACTTTAAAGCCAGTTAGAGAAAGACAGAGAGAGAGAGAGAGAGAGCTCTCACCAAAACTGGGTGGTTAAAAAGCGCTCAACAAGCTTAAAATACGCGCGGCGGGCTCGAGTTTCGAATAAAAGTCGTTATAAGAAAATCGCAGTAACAATATGACTTGAACTTAAGGGCAAATTAGAGAGACTAGCAGAGGACACAAGAAGTTTTCCCCGCGCCGCCCACCACACCGCTCACCCTGGCGTTGTATTGCGGAAATCTGCTATTTGAAACTCCTCGCGCTAACACAATTCACATTCTCGTTACGCGCGGCGCGCTCGTTTCTTCCGACGAATTTTTTCGTCCGATGTAATTTCCCGCTCGCGCCAGGGAATTAAGCTATTTAACGGTACACAAAATGGAGCCATTTCAAATTGTCCGACAAGGCAGTTTAGGATTTTTCACGTTGCGCGTTTCACCAGTCGGTTTAGACGGTTCGTACGGCAACCGTACGACGTATACAGCGCTGTCATCCAGTCACTTAAGTCACTTTTTCTTGATAAGTCGCTAAAAAAATTCACTATGGTCTAAAATGAGCCACTGTACAAGATTACCACAGACCTGGAAAGCCGGGAAAAGTCATGGAAATTTAAAATGTCAGGGAAATCCTGGAAAAATCAGGGGAAGATATAAAAAATCTGGAATTTTGAGCTTTGCTCACAATTCCCTTAAGTTCTCTCAACTGCATTCTCTTTTCCAATATTTGTTTGCTGTCAACCTGAATTTTTGTATACGAGATTATATGTTATTAAACTTTTGTGTTTCTCGTCTAATAATATAAGCTACATTTCCTACAATCCCTGTTTCTAAAGTTTAAGATTACATATTGCCCGTAGAAAATTCTCCATTGTCGTCTGGAAAGTTAGGGAATTCCAAAATTCATTTTCTGTGGTTACTGCTGTAGCCACTTTTCTCCTGAACTGCCGTTAAATCTGTAAAATATGGACGTTTTACATATATTTTTGCCGTCTCTCTTTTAATGAAACTGCTCTGAAAGTGTATCACGCCCTTTGTATGTTCTTTTTATGGACTTTCAAAGCGTCCTATAAAAAGAACTCGCCATATGTTAAGTTATTCAAAGATAAATCTAGGGAAGGTAAGAATAAGTATTATATTTTGCTTAAATGGCCTTAGTTATTCTCAGAGTTTGATAAAAAATGTCACTTTTGGTCACTCTTTTGGTGTCTGAGAAGTCACTTTTTATTATTTTTTCTACCAAGAAGCAGTCACTATTTCACTTTTTTGTCCCGGTGACTGAACAGCAGCGCTGAGTGCGAATTGATTTTTTCTTTCACGCAGCAAATTTTTGCCTAAAATTCCGACTTCAAAGCGTCGTCGAGTTGCTTCGGCGAGACGATCCATCGATTTCAGCCCAATTTGGATAGCCGGTCGCGCGTGCATTACTCGTGAAAACGCGTGGCTGTCGCGTCGTAAGTAATCGTGCCACTGCATTTACAACGCTGTTGTATTTCAAAGATTGAACTTCGCGGCCGGCAGAATGAACGCGAGACGCAATGTTTTTGCACTTTATCGCGAGAAATCCACGTTCGCGCAATTTTTTAATATCGTCCCGCATTTCTCGCGTATTCTAGCGCGCGGGCGCGATGGTGGAGCAAAAGAACAGCTTATTACTCGCAGGCGGAACATTATGCAGTGGCGGATTACGTTTAACCGTGCACCGTGCACTTCGTAAAAATAAATAGCAATTTTTCGTAAAATAAAATTCACGCACAGTGAAGGTTCCACGGAGAGCGAGAGCGAGCGAGAGAGAGAGAGAGAGAAAGAGAGATAGAGGAAGAAAGCTCGCACTTACACGCTGCTATCCTCCCCCGCCGTCTTCAACGTCGTCGTCGTCGGTTTCACATACACGGACCACACCGGGGAACCGGGAAATAGTAGTCGATAAACTCCGTTCTCAGATGCTCCGACGTCATAAGGCTTTTTTCCCGGTTGTAGGGCTTTTTTACCTTCATTTACCCCTGCCACGCGACAACAGATACCGGAATGGCAGTGGAAATCGCCCGAGCCTACCTCATCAACGGACTAAGTGACTTTTGTCGTGTCACCGAGCACTTGGCTCGTCCGACGGAGTCGGGGTCGGGGGGAGGGGAGGCAGGCAGGAGGGATGGGGTCAGCTCCGAGGGGTAGAAAGGAGCAAGAAAGGCGGTTTATCAGGAAAAGAGGGACGCGCCGCTCGGCCACGGCTCTCCCCGCGGGACGAAAGTTTTAAACGTACGCGCGGGGGGAGAAGATTAACGCTTGCAGTTTAATGTCCCGGTTTAATGATACGTCACGTGCGCTGATGACGTCCATTTAAATAACAGGACTATTATGATATCCGGCGACGGACGCAGCTGGAATTATTTGCGGTCGTGACCGCCCGCTCTAATCTACTTTTTACAATTGTTCCGGCGCATTAATGCGATTTCTTCTGGTAGCGCGCGAGGAGTCCCCGGTCGGGTCGCGGGGAGAGAGCCGCGTTCGTTTTTGTCCCACCGGAGATTAAAATTTCGATGAGGAGAGGGATATAGAAGTGCGTCGCGCGCGTGAGCTGCTAATTAACTGAAGAATCCTTCTTTTATTAAGCGACAGCAGTTACGGTAATGTAGTTGAGCGAGTAGCGTTTCCGATACCTCCGAAATTAAAACTGGTTATTATTAATTAGTTTCGCTCTGGACGCGCGGACTCATCTTAATCGACACGTCCATTCTGAATCGACATTTTTGTTTGTATATTAATTCCAATATATGTTTATTCAAGTATTATTTAATATTCGTTTTTATCTCAATATTCTACCAACATTTAATCTACTTTAATTCATAGCTTCAATAAGCAGTGTGTCAAATTAGGTAACTCACCAAAACTGTGAGTAGAGTATTGTGGTAAGCGAATAAATAATTTAATAGAGAACGGTGAAGGTAAATGGGTAAATAAAATCGTACTTTCTTTTCTTAGTTTCTCTATGTTTATCGAAGTTAGAAATTTGGATGGGATATGTAAGTTCAAAAGAAGAAAAAGAAAAGAAAAAGTTTTAAGTTCGTCACCGATTGCCGCTGCGCCCTGCGTTCTGCAATTCGTTTTAGAATCAACTCCTGGCTGTCATCGTGGCGAAGCTCAATGGCGCTGCACGAAGATACAAGTCGATCGGAATACATAACGTTAATTAATGATCTTTAATCTTTAATAAACTTTAATCGACGACAATCGTCGGATTCTGCGAATAATACTTTCGATATATATCGTGCATGCAACTTTCTTGAATATTTGTTAATTTGATAATTTCATCGTCTCAGAAATTTGGAAGGTTTTGAGAGCATTAATTGTTAATCGTCATTTTTGAACCACCGAATATATTTGAATATGTTTCGGCTCACGATTAATGAGAAGTGATCATGTTCCTTTTCATTGTGTCATTTGTTTTGATTACGGACTCACGCATGTCTCACGTTTACCCGCCTAGTCATAACGTCTCGAGTCGATGAACGACGCATATCGGCGCGTATTTATAAATTTTGTCAAGCGATTAAAATATTTCATCAGCTATTGAAGTATTCAATCGAGCTCTCGTCGGCATCAAGACGGCATTAAGACGTATTCTACAATCGATCGTATCTACGCGAGTATAAACGCCAGTGAGTGTTCGGAATCGCGGATCAGCCAGGAACAATATGTTGATTCAAGAACTGAAGGCGCAGGACGCAGGACGGCAAGATGCGAACAGTGATATATTTGCAGATGTGTGAAATCATTTACACATTCTTCTCGATTTTAACGAGCGTTTGATAAACTTACCGAGGATAAGGAGATATCTCGAGTCGCAATTTACATTCTATTTCAAAGTTGACGTTTGCAGAGTCCGTCATCGTTACATAATTATATAATTACCTGAATCTCTGATTACTCGCTTATCTCTTATGCTTACTTCATTAGAAATACCTATTCAAACCGCCAAGTAACAGTCGAAATACGAATTTGTGATTAATTATTCTCGCAATCGAAGATCGTAAATAATTTGTAAGTACAAACACCGCGACCTGAATCTCACGAGTGCTGAAATTTATTTCTCATAATAATGTTTTTCTTTCGGACCTGAATTTTACTTTGATCTGTTCTTGACTTCCGCTTGTTATTGTACCGAATCCAAACATAGATCCTTCTTTATTAATGTTTACACAACTGTTATCTTTGACCTCTTTCTCACCTATTTTAAATATACAAATGATACAGAAATTTCCAACGTCAATAGAGAATAGTAGGAAAACATTTGCGAATAAAAAGTTTGTTCATAAAGTATTCTGTTTGTCCACATATTAACCCTTTGAGTACTGAATTATTTGAAGATTTTTATGCCCATGGGACGGATTTAATTTGTCACTATATGGATTAATATGTAGAAGTAATACATTTTATGCCCAAGTAAGCAGATGACGAGTCTCACTCGTCAAATGTACCCAAAGGGTTAATTACTTAATATTCACTTATTTTTCATTTGCTCTATTTGTTACGTAGGTTTCATAATTAATATATCGCTTATTGAAGTTAAGAATAAATATCAAGTGGTATATCGAGATAATCGAATATTAAATAATTCTTGAGTGAGTGGTTGTTCCAACTTCAACATGAAGAAAACGGCAGTAAGTGCCATTTAAGCGCTATATGTGGATCGTCATCATGATAAGATAATAGCCTGTATAATGTTATATCTCAGGATTCTTGGTTAATCCTTCAAGTCCTACGTTACCCGTAGGATTACGGTAGAACCAAGCCTCAGGTTAACGAGCGACTCGAGTAGTCTACTTCCTCGTCATTTACATTTACCGGAAAGGTCAAAAAGTCAATGCGTCGGACATACGCTTCTATCGTGGCTGCTCGACTCGGTCTTATTTTCACTCTTGCGATCCAACCTCCTTCTCGGGACGTTTCCTCCTGTAAATCATGGAATCGTTATTCGACCATTTTTAATCAGAGACCGCTACGTTCGCGCCGATTTTACGTCCCGTATTCAATCGGATTGATCCGGCGGACGCATTCGCGCCATCCGTTCCTCCGTTCGTATTGTCGGTGCCGGGAGATAATCATCCTCGAGGGTCGCAGTCGCGCTTTTTAATCTAGCCTCGGTCTTTCCGCTTTAGCAAATAAGAGGAAAGCTTCGGAGCTCTCCGAAGAAAGAGGCGACGCAGGGCGGGACAAACCAGGCTGCAATTGAGCAATCTCGTGATTGGAAATACTCGATGGGAGGCCGTGCGTAAGGTCGTGTCCACGTCGATAACGCTTATCCTCGTTCCAGATCAATCCCTGGGGATCAGGGAGGAGGAGGGGAAAAGGGTACTTTCCCCCGTCGTGCAGCTTTTCCCTTGATTTCAGCCTTCTTTTGATTCCGCCCGCGTCTTTCGACACGTCTTTCCGTAAAAGCTCCGTCGCGAAGCTGTTGCTTCCTCCGGCCGATTTCGTGTCAGACTTAGAGCAGACCCGTGGATTACGCGAACCGGCTGCACCGAGAAAGCTATTTAGTTGACTTAAACAAAATCTTTATTTGGATGTATGTTATGGGCAAAGAAACGCTTTTGGTTGCGAGGACTAAAATTTTCCGAACCAAAGGTTTGGTCTTCTGAATCGAACCTTTTTCGTTTCGGAGAAGCAAACTTTGGTTCTCGCAGCCAAAATTTGTTTGTCCACAATCCGAATAAGAATTTTGTCCGAGTCAGCTAAATGGGTTTCTCACTATAGCTGGCGAACCACCGCAGCGCGAAATTATCGCGTTGTGGAAACTACGTCAGTACACTGCTGCGTATTATTAATATCGATGATGCATCCCGCGTACTCGGACACGCGTACCTTAATGTAAAGTATTCGCGCGCGATAAGCGGGCGGATTAACGATAAGATACGGTCGTCGTAACATCTTCCTTCTTTCTTTCCCACTTTGCACACGGTATGTTCCGGTTCTGTGAAAACCGGCGACACGATGGACGATGGGGGAGGGGCCGAGGGATCTTGACAAAATGACAATGCTTGAAGGTAACCGACTACAAAGCCATCCATCTTTACGTCTAGCGGACTTTGAGGGATTGCCCAAACTCGATTTGGATGCGCGAATTAATTGACCGATTCGTCCTGTTTCTTGAAGTTCGAGATAATGCATGTCGGAGGGGCAGGGGGGATATCGGGGTGGCGGTAGGGCCTGGAGGGAAGGTGCTTTTAGCAAATGTCGATCGGATATCGCGCTGGGAATACTCGTTGATATAATGTACGGTCGAAACGGAACGGAACCGGCGATCCATCAATACGGCGGCCCGGCCGAGCTTTCGTCGCTAATCACTAATTAATTAGTTGTGTCATCGGTAATGGGTATCGCTGTGTCGCTCGATAGCCTCTACGAGTATTACTCTCGTTTATCAGCGAAAAGTCGTTTCGCCCAAAGGCAAAGTTATCTGTCACGAGCGATGCGACAGATAATGTATATCTGCTACACAACGAGTGCTCGTGCCGCACGCAAAATCGATACAGTATATACTCGAGATATCATTTCCGCCATCTTTCCCGGAGAAAAAAGAGAAACCGGGATATACACAGAGAGTATTTGTGTTATTTCATTTGTATTATTTTCTCGATTGAAATTTATTCCCTCGGAGCGCAACGACTCATTCGCCCCGATTCCCCATACTTCGCCACGGTGTATGTATGTGTGTGTGTGTGTGTGTGTGTGTGTGTGTGTGTACGTGCGTGTGTGTAACGAGGAGGATATAAAATTATAATGTACAACCGTTTACACAATAACGTCGTATCGTATCGCCGCATTAATTAATCAAATTGTTGCGTAACGCGTTTAAAAATATTCCTATCGATTGAGATTCGCCGATAAGCTGCGCGTCATAATGTTCGTTCGTTCGCGCAGCAGCAGCTCCGGAACGGTAATCCATCAATATATCCGGAACGATAGGACGAGCATCCATCGTTAATCTCTAATTAGTCAATTAGCTCACGCAATTTTGCTAATAACGAGCACACATCGTCACCGAGTCAGCGAATAGCGCGGCACACCTGCTACATGGCAACGACACATCCGACGAACGCTATAATGCTCGGTCTGTGGTATTCCTGCGTTATGGTTGTGCTCATAATCGCCCGTTATATCGATGAACTCGCGTAATCTTCCCGGTCGCACTCGGTCCTCGCGCGAACAACCCGTCCGTTCGTTCAGCCGCGTCTTGGAAGCACCGCCTTAATTTAATGTGATATCACGTTAGAGTAATTTATGGCTTATAACGGCCGCGCTTGTAATCTTACACAATTGTGTACGGCCGTTAAATGGAATCGTAAATTATTGCTCCCGTAATTACCGGGCCGCGAATTAGCAGCTATAAATTGTGACGTAGTGCCGTACACATCCATATGCATGTACATACATTTAATTACTCATTGCTATTTGTAGAAATATGCGGAATCGTGCATTAATAGAGCGGCACGGCTCCGCTCGCCGTCCAATAAATCGCATTGTGTTCGTACGGATGATATTACAAATTCCAAATATTAGTTGGATTAACAAGGAACGCGGCGGGAGGGAGAGCGAATGACGAGAAATAAGTCGTTCGACGAGCAACGAGTTTATTTCGGCGCGATTGCAAGCTGATCGATCGGCGCGGCGGCGGCCGGCGTTACAGACTTTCCCTCCGCGGAGGTTCGCATTGACATTTCAATTCATCGGCATTGTTATTCGCATTTCGCAGCGTGTATCGTTGTTTGCACGAGAGCCGGGCGATAAATATGTAACGTACGTTCCCTCTTGAACTGGAAAACGAAGAGAGGATCGCGCGAAAAATGTTTCCTTAAATACCGCTCGCCGCCGAGTGTTGTTCATCGCGTCGGAACATCGATGCTTCATCAATATTTTCCAGAGCGCGAATGACCCGTCCGCGCGTGTGTATCCGGCTTTACGTCGGCATTATGTCGGTGCCTCTCGATGAGATTTCGCGTCACATTTCGACGTAGAAAATGGGAACGGGATTTGAAGAGCAAAACGCAAGCGACGCGAACCGCGGGGGAACATTTCCGACGGGTCGGAAAACGCAACCTGCCTTTGGCAATTCATGACGGTAATAACATTCTTGTAACTTTTCATCTTCACACTCTGCATCCGTACCTCCGTATATCCGCATTTCCATCGGGGGTGAAGTATCTTTTTCGGCGCGCACCGGAATTCTCGCGCGCGGACATTCGCCGTTGTAACTTTTACAGCCGCGCGAGCCTCGTGCCGAGCTCGCGGGCGAGCGGCCGCGTAAATGCGAAACAAGTATTTAATGTATTGAACAGCACACCGGGGTGGAAAAGATTCGATCGCGGGGAATATTTGTAATCGGGTCAGAGACGCATTTACTAAATGAGGCGCGATGAGCGCAATTTCGCCCAGCGAGGAAAAACGCTCACGGTATTACGACGACGCGCAGAACGCGAGATATTATAACGTGCGCGCGCGCGCGCGGGATATTCCCAGATAAATACGCCGCTGTGTAATTGTAATTTTATCGTCGTTCCAACAAGCAACGCGCTTCTCATCGGCTGAACAGTATTGGCCAATATTGTATCGTTAAGAGGATCGACGCGCGACAAAAATCTCAGTCGAACTCGTCGCTGGAATTAATTCGCGAAATTGATTTTGCTCGGCGCGCGCATCCGGCCACGCAGGCTCCGGGCAAATCGAACGTTTATCGAACCGTCGTCGTATTTTTCGCGAACGGCCGCCGGTAAATTCCTCGTTCGTCGACTTTCGAGAAGCAGTGCGCGCGAGCGACTCTCGTTCTCGCGCTGGATAAAGCGCTGCCACCCTCGAGAGATTTGTTGTTCGAGATCCAGCTGGGACGATAACTTATCCGGACTGGCCGGACTTTGGAGCACTCCGCGGAAAGTTCTCGCGAATGGGGCATCGGGCTCGCGAGTTCTTCTGCTTGAGTTTCATCGTTTCTACGTTCGTTGGAAATATCGAGAGAGGGAGAGAGAGAGGGAAAGAGGACCGCATCGATATCCGCGCCCGAATAATGAGAAAAACATTTCCGCGAATTCATGGGCGGGTTTTTTGTTTATTTGTATGTATGTCGGCGTTTATAGGAGTATCTATCGGGTTCACCGCGACTTACTCCCCCTCTCCCGGCTATTACGAATCCCGATCGGACTTTCTTTTGTAAAAAGGCCATTTAATAATTACGTTACATCACGAGGAAGGAGGGGAGGGTCGTGACACATTTAGCTACACTTCGTGAAAATTGTTGAATTTCGACATGATTTTGTATTAATAATCAAAGTGCTCATTTTTAAATACTTATTTATTTGTTTTAATATAACTTTTACCAATCAAAATTATAAAATAAAGTTAATTTGACATTATATACTTAAAAATTATTTGTAATTTAGAAAAAGCTGGTAGCGTGTCGTCTAATAATTATTATTCGCAACAAGATTATAAGCTATTTTTCTTCTATGTGTCGACTGGGAGGAGGGGGGTGAATTCCACAATATTACGTAATATTAGAAAGGAGCAAGTACTTTCTAACGAAACTGTGACGAAGGGAAAAGGGGAGGAAATAAAAAATACGTAAATTAGCCTAGCGCGTAATTGTTGAATTACCTCAAATAGTCCCAGTATGCGCGGCCGAAAAAAAGATGTGCCCCCGAAAACAGGACGGCGGCGGAGGTATACAAGCTCTTTAACTAGTATTCAGATGAAAAGATAGCTGTTCTCGAGATATTTTCCCCCGATTCTCGTCTTCAATTATAAGCGGCGCGAATGGCTCACATTAACCGAAAAATTCACCGTCGACCTACATAGCGAAGCGCGCAGCGTTCGCCGGTGTAATTGGATCGGCAGACGTTTGTTGTGCTCCTCTCTGTGCGCGAGCTCACGGACTCGGGAGAGATAAATAGATTAGATAAATCGCATTAGAAGTACGATCTTGTCTCGCGTTCGCGCACGCCCACGCGCGAGAGAGAAGCGCGAGCGCGCGACTCCGCCGGGTGGAAATACGTCGCTCGTGGAGAGCAGCGCGAACTTTGGGATATAATGTTGAGTTAGGCCGTGTAAATAGTAGGAGCACCAAGCGCGCCAGAGAGATCCCTCGAAAGAACAATACCTCTTTGTCGGTCGGCAAACGCGGCTGTTCCGCCCCGGCAAACAAGTGGTGGTTGCTTAGCTATGCAATAACGATACTATCCTACCGCCTGCATTGTTATTTCGGTCGAGAACTAGACACACACTTCGCGCGCAGACCTGCTTATACCTGCCGGTTACTTACGTCTTCAACGCGTTTCGCCGTCTCTACACTGCATTTGCGCGCTCATCTGCGGAATAAGTCCTCGGACGATGACTCGCGAGTCATTTTGTGATTCGCATCGCGTGTGATATCGCATATCGACGATTCCGCCTTCCCTCTATATTTTAATTCTTTATTCATTGGTTTATTTATTTATTTATTTGTTTATTTATTTATTTATTTATTTATTTATTTATATGGGAATCATCGGTTTCGCATAAGCCAAGTACATAATTTACTGAGGGAAACATTTTAATTCCACCATAATAATATATAAAATAATATATGAGAAAAAGAAAAACAACTCATGAAGAGTCTAAATTCAAACGTTGATTAATAGTAATTTTCAGAGTCCAGTGACAAAATGAAAATCAGTGATACTACACAGTAAAAAATTGTGTGTAAATTTAACACATTTCACATGTTCCAAACGGCACAATCGAATTTTTTCGGTAGCTTTCTTGCCTAGTTTACTTAGATATTATATTTAAATTGCGCTTGAAGGGAATTTTTCCCAGAGCGCGGAATAAATTTATCTGTCTGTTATTTTCGAGTCTGAGATTGTGAGCTTTTTCTTCTCTACTTAGATTTCCCGCTACTCTCACTCGCCGCTTCTCGTCACCGACGTCGCATCCGTCGACCTTCCATCTTCGCACGTTGTCTCGCGAAATTAGCGTGTGTTATTGTTACACGAGGAACTAACGAAGCGGATCGCCATCGTCGAGACTGGAGTACGATTTTCGAAAACTTTTTACTACCGTTAGCGCGTGGCTTTATTATACTTTCCGATGAGCAAATCCGGCTACCGAAACTCGTTCACTCGTTTCAGTAGTTGGCGCTGACGGTATAACGCGGCCATTTCCTACGGAAACTTTCATCTCATAGGAGGCTTCGCCCGGCGAAAATATTGTATGGTCAAATATTTACACTTTGCATCCGTTGCATTTATCGGCTCAGCAACAATTTCGTTATCAATTCCGCTCGGTAACGTAATTTCGGAATGAAATACATCAGAGATGCGAGAGCGCGCGTAATATCAATCGGAACGAATTTTTAATTGCTGTATTGAATAATGCCCCGGTTGCGCGCGCGTTGTAATATTTCACGGACCTACGGCTGCTGATATTATTCATCGATCTGTTATTATTTACTTGTCAAATGACGTGTAACGCAATAAAGTCGTGAAATATGCAGGAGAGAGCGCTCGCCCGCCCGCTCTCTCGCCGGCAATTCGGATCTCCGGAACAATCTCGAAATCCGCGTATTTCTCGAAAGCTGTCGATCATGAAATAAACAGAGTCAATCGCACGGGGATCATCCGGGGAAATCATCCGGCGATCATTTTCCGCAAATCGGGGCGAGGGCCCCTCCGGTAATGGAGTCTCCCCCGCGTTTTACCGAGATCGCGACGACAATTAATGCCGAACGCTCGCTTCTACTCACGTTTTCTACACACACACGAGCTACGGTTTCATCTCACCGTTTTATTAGCGCTTCTACGGGCGCGCTTATCAATCGTACGTCACGCCATGCGCACATATCGCGTGCGTAAACCTCGAACTCGGCACTCGAAAAGATTTACGCTGCGGTCGCGTTCCTGAGTTATTATTATTATACGAAGGCTTTCGATCGGAAAAAGGCGCGTGACGAGTGTCACTCGACGTCGTCCCGGCCGTCTCCCGGCAATAATGCCGTAATTTACGGCACAAACGGCCATACATCCGTTAAATATTTCCCGCTCGCCTGCTTTTAACGGTTTGACGCGCACATTATCAGGCACGTACTTATGCAATAAACGTCAAATATCTCCCGTGCCGTTGCACCCACGAATGCTGCAGCAGCGGTAACAGCGCGCCGCCGTTCTCGAGAACGGTGGCGTCTTCTCTCGAGGGCCAGCCTCGCGCCGTCGTCGACGACGACATCGTTGTGCAAGTCACTGCAGCGCGACGGAGCGTTCCGAGTCTTATCTAATCTCCGGGAACGACGTTCCCGGTGTCTGCTTCATCGCCTCGGTAGTGAGAAAATATTGACGAACATTCCTTCGCTCTTAGCCCAAGCTGTTAGGGCGCTTTTAGGCCGCGCACGTCCGCTCTATGTGTCGCCCCGAGGACTCCTTCGCACACGTCATCGTGCACGCACGGCCTACGCTAATTACATCAAAACTCCTTCGCCGATTTCACTTTTTTCTGTCCGATCTCAGCCGACAGTTGCCACTCTTGATCTCGTTTCTCCACCGTCCGTCTCGATCCTCAACTCGATCTCTTGAACGGGGGAGGGGGGTAGAGTGTAATTGATCGGAATGTCGCGCGCAGAGGCTGATCACAAACGCTTCTGATAGTCCCGGCGCGATCGCGCGAAGGCTAACGCGAGAACTGCGCGTCGCTCAGCGATTTCCGGACGACTTCAACTTACGTTCACGTGAGACGCGCCGGCAGACGGCTTAACAGGTGTGACCATTCTTTGCAGATGACGACCGACATGGCGACGTCGTAAAACCGACGCGGCATCCCGTCCCCTCCCTCCTTCATGGACCATAAGCGATACCGCGTGGGGAACGAAATGCGCGCACTCGCCATCGTGGGACACCGTGAGAAACGCGCTCTTTAACGCGACTCTCGCTTACCCAAAACGTCGCAGGGCGATCACGCCATGGCGCATCGCCAGGATCGCGCGTGAACGATCCGCATGTCTCCTTAGAAAAGGAGAGAGAGAGAGAGAGAGAGAGAAAGGAAGACTCCAACTTCCTCATCGGGACGATCCGGGACAAGCTGGTGACTCAGGCGACGTGCTCGGCGCTGGTACCTGACGAAGGTGCATTCGGGCGATCGTAATAAAAAGAGGGAACGGAAGAAAGAAACGTGCGTGCCGACGGTAACGAGAAAATTGCGCGAACGCGGAGTTGGCGCGTCGACGTAGCAGCCGGGAACGTACGCGAGTGTCATAAAAAAGAGCACGCGAGGGATGCGGCCCACGGACGGAGGGTGGGGTCTTCGGGCACCGATAAGGCTTATCCGGAGATACGATGGCCGACAACTGCGCTCGTCGCCGAGTCGTCGTCAGTCGTAGTGTTCAGGTGCCGTCGACGAGATCGTCGCTCAGGTCGCAGTGATATCGTGATTCGTGCGTCATTCGTGAACGGCAGCAGCATCACCGCCACCACCATTAACGAGGAGGTGTCTTGAGTGTCTCGCTTCTCCGGATCAGACGCCCGGTGTGTGATACCGCGGGTGTCCCCGAGAGGGTTCTCCAGAAGGTACGGGAAGAGAGTGTACATGGCCTCGGTGAGCGGGAAGACGGTAAACGTGTCGTCGTAAAGTGGAGCGAGAACGATAACGGGCAATCGCCGCCGCGAGAGAGCAACTAATCGGCCTTTCCAGCTTGTCTCGAGTTTTTAATTTGACGCTTTAGCGCGTCAAGTGGCCGGCGACAAAGAGTGTCGACGTGCATCGACGGTGTTGGCAGAAGGCGGGGGGGAGGGGGAGTGGAAAAGGTGAGAGGAGGGAAAGTCGAGGGACGGGGAGGCGAAAATGTGTACGGGACAAAAGGCTTAGGTGGCATATCAAGATACACTTTCTCTATCCTCTCCTGCTTCGCTCCCCCTTCTCCTCCCCCCTCTCTCTCTCTCTCTCTCTCTCTCTTTCTCATTTTTTTTTCTCACCCTCGCGCCTCTTTCTCGCCTCCTCCTCGCTTTCGCTCTCTTTCTCTCGCTTCTCGTAAGCCGCGAACAGCGCTCCGCGTCTCCTTCATTTTCCCTTTATCTTTCCCGCGCTCACGCTGCAGCCCTGTGCGCTTTGTTCGGCTTCCGCCTCACGTGTTAAATTATGCGCGACCTCTTTGACATTTGACAACCACTGCAGTTCCGGTAATTACAGCCCCATCCTCGCCGCGAGAGCTCGCTCTTCTCTCTCTCTCTCGCTTCGCGCTCGCCTTCACACCGGCGGCTCTCCGGCGCCCTTCGTCTTTTCGCCCTCGGCGGACCTTCAAACGTAATCCATGGCTGGCCGGAATCCCTTCTTGTTTCTTACGTCCCGTCACCTCTGTTCAACTTCTCTTTCATTCTTCGTCGCGTAATGGCAGATTCGCAAGTAACCCGTTCGGTTCTCGCTCCTCGGTTTTATAAAAGCGGCAGGTCTCCGTATGTGGAGTCGATGTATCCACTTCGAATTACATCCACATTCGTTTCTCCCTCTCTTTCTCTGTCGAAATCCGCTTTATTCTGTATAATCGCCGGTAAAATTCTTCTTCGATCTCGTTGATCTCGCATGGCCGGTGACTAATGGCAGATATATGTTCTCATAGAATGTTAACACGTTCACAGTTCTAGAATGATTTAAACACACGAACTACGTTATCCGTGACTCACGTGTGATTCATGAACCGTGAACGTGTTGAAGTTACGAAATGCATTTATAAACAGACGTGTGATAAGGTTTACATCGAAAGAAAAGTGCTGTCGTTCAAGTAATATTTACTTGATTCAAATAAAATTGTTACTCCAATACTCCTTGGCAAATATTTACTAGAAAAGTAAAGATATAATTAATTATGATACAGTATGATATTTTCCTCGTGTAATTGGACATTTATTTGTATGTGTTGAAGCAGCTGCGACAAGTATTTATAATAGATTGAGAATATTAGAATTTATTTTTAGAAAATATTTACTCTCTCTGGACAGAAAAATCTGAATTTAAAACCATTAGGTAATTTATTCATAAATTAAGGTATTATTGCGTTCAAATAAGTATTTACTACAAACTGTTAAGATATACTTAAACTGATAAAAATATTACTTGATTTATATATATAAAAGGTTGAAAAACAGATCATTATATTTACTTGATTCTAGCAGTTTTTTCTGTGTACAAACTACAGTATGCGAATGTTCTATTGCGTTTATGTTCACAAATTTTCGGTAAACAAAGGTAACGGGATCATGACAAAATTGTCACAGTTATTGTTACCAAAATCTTTTATAAGACTACGAATATCCATTTCTCTTTCATATAGTGACTTAAAATTTGGGACGAGTTATATTTATATCTTCCCGATATTATCGAATTTGCACGTCATATCGTGCGCTCAAACAACGAAACTATAACAGTCCCGTAATTCGATTCTGAAACGTTAATTGTGTCCAATTCGAAAATATAACTCGCGATCATCGAGTCGGTCATACCGAATATAGCCCGTGCTCGAAACTTAAGGATGCATTGCCCATTAGTGCCGCATTTATAGTGGCACATCAAAGAGACTACTTATAAATTTAGTACTTATCAAAATTATGTTCCTCCATACATTTATTTTATTACCTAAATAATGTTAATTTGAAACGAAGTTGAGATTGTCATATATACACAATATTACAAGTACAAAAATATGATTATTTTCGTCTTTTCTAATTAATGCTGTATTTATGCATCCGTTGATCTTATAGAGTTTCAATATATACGCAGTGCAAGTTTCACCGAAATCTCATCAAAGTCACTTCACCTTGCAACCTCCTTCAAAATGGAGTAAATTTTGATTCAGGCTCTGAGTCAAAGATTTCTCGTGTAGATCAATTTATAATTTTCTCTTATGGACGATACATCCTTAAGAGATCCACCCGCCACGAAGTTCCCTCCGTCTCGGTTCCGCCGAAGGTTCAGGAGGACGCGCCGAATCTGCCGGCGAGCGCGCTTCTTCGCGCGCGGAAACTAATTCGAATTCGTTCCTCGAGCGCGCGCGCCGCCGAAGTTGACCGGCGAGATGCGCGCGCGAGAAAGAAAGGTAGCTCGCTTAAGTTAACCCGGGTCTCGGCAGCTACGCAGATGGGGAAGGACGGGAGCGAACGACCGCGGCGTCGGGGGGCAAGGGGCGGTGTGCAGAAGGAAGAAAATCGGACGGCGATACCGACCCTCTCTCCCGCTCGCGCACGAGTTTCTAATTAAACTTAAACTTTTAATTGACTCGTTGTAAAGCAGTTTCTCGTAAGAGGCCTTCGCACGCGTCCGCCCGCTCAGCCAGTTTTCCTCCACGGTGTCGGTCCTCCCTATATATCCCTTCACTCCCCTCGGCTTTCGTTCCCGCGCGTTTCCCTTGTCCTCGGCGTATTTTACGTGCCGCGCGTCCCCAAATTACGACGGCGAACACGCGCTCCGTGCACTTCGCAGTCGAGGACGTTATATCCGTGGGAGATGGTCGTACGGTATCGCACCTGCGGATAGACCGGCGTTACCATGCGTGCGGAGATAAACGAGCTCGGCCGGGCGAGATATGAAGGGGGAGCAGAAATAGATAGGCGCGTTGTTTGTACGCGCTCGACGCGTATCGGCGATTATTTCGTCGTATTTGTTGTCGCAGCAATTAGTTCGCCGGCGGGAGAGCAACCGGCGTCTCTCTCAATCTGTCTCTTTCTGTCTCTCTCCCTCGCGCGAGTCCGAAATCGAGAGCGCGAGCCGAAACAGCCCCGATTAAATCGAGCGATGCGTATCCCCCGATAACCAATCGATTCCGTGAATATTGATAAGACTCTTATCAGCCACCGGTACTTGTCCACAGGGTCTCGTATTCGCATCTGGGATCGTGTCGCAGCGTGGATCTCCTAATACAACGCTCCTCCGATACTCGTCTGTAACGATCTCGAGTTCGTACGAAAGGGACGTAAAAACGATCGAGCGCGAGAACTCCGCGAGGCTCCTTCAGCACGGGAGCGTGCTTCCACCGGGCGCGCCGCTTTTGCGTCGTCTTCGTCGTCCTCGCCGCTTTGGCGCGCTTTAAGTCCACGTGTGATGAGTGTGTGCTTCTTCCTGTGCTGAGCTCCCGACCGGTGGATCGGAACTATCCGCCGCGAGCGAATCGCCGCGGGAGGAAACGAAAGCGAAAGCGGAAAGGTGTGCGCGGGTGTGTTTGTCGTTCGCGCGTAGACCGTACGCTTTAGAGGTGTCGAAGCCTGCCTGTTCTCGCGCACGTACGGTAGAGTTTGAGGGTTGACGCCTTCAAACCGCAAGCGTACAATAATCCTGTCTTCCTCAAGGATAAACGAACTCGAGCGAGGGAGGCACCGAGAGCCGGTCGCCAGGCGGACCCCCATGAAAATGCTACAGTCGCTGAACGCTCTGGCGGGTAAAATCTCGCCGGGCTCACCCACCGACAGCAACGCCAACAAGGTGCACATGCATAACAACAACAACAACAATAACAACAACGTGGTGCACCACCACCATCCGTACTCGAAGCAGCAGGTCCAGCCGTCCCCGTCGCACTCGGCCAACGGCGACCAGAAGGAAAACACGTGAGTGTTTTTGTTATCTTTTACGCTGCAAAGCGGGATTTATCTTTGAAAAGAGAAAAAACATCGTATATGTATAAAGAGAAATCCCTTGTGTATTTTGTATTTTAAGTTCAATATCGCGCGCAATTTTTAGCGCACATTTGAGCACCGCGGAGGAAGGTATCCGCGATATACCGTTCGGCGCCACTTTGCGCGTTCCGTCCGTTTATTTATTTCTATTTCAGCGCTGCCATTCAGTCACTTAAAATTATTTTTCACTATTTTCTCTTGACAAGCCGCTGACAAACCCGCTGTATTTTCGACGCCTCTCTTGGTAAAACTGCTCCGAAAGCGTACTTGCTTTTGGCCTTTTTTCGTTCTTGTTGCGAACTTTCAAACCTTACTGTGAAAAGAATTCGCTATGCGTTGAATTATTTAAAGATATAAAAGTACATGTTAAGTTAAGTTTGTTGCTCAAGTAGCTTTAGTTACTCTCGGAATTTGGCAAAAAATATCACTTTTAGCCACTATTTTGATATCTGAGGGACCACTTGATCACCTTTTTTTGCCAAGAAGTAGCTTATGTCATCTCTTTTGTTTCGGTGACTGGATTGTAGCGACTCCCATCTCTCTCGCGTCACGCTGTTATTTTATCGCTCTCGACCTTGGTCACGTTGAGTTTTGCATTGTAAATTGCAATACGAAGTTATCGATTTGCGTTGTAAATTGCGATACGTTGTTATTAATACGCCATTATACCGTCCGCGGGAGGGGGGAGCACTTCCCCGATGATTTCCGGCTCTTCCGCGGAGCACTTTCTCGCCGCGCGCATATCCGACAGCTGAAGGGATCGTACGATTCATCGTCCACGCATTCGCTCATCCGTTACTATTCTCTCGCAGTACTGCGTTTTCTTCGCGAGGCGCCTTTTTCAGCGACAGCGACGATGGCCGCGATATTGCCGCTGAAACGCGGCTGTTAATCGCGTCGGCGAAACGCGACAATGTTCTCTCGCTCGCTCGCGCGCACGCCGCTGGATAATTACCCGGCTAACTTGAAAGTAGGTCGCCTATGTTGCGATTGCTCATTTCGCATCGTTAACAGAGGCTACGCGAATGCCTGCATTATACCGGACGGTTAAATCTCGCGACCCATCGGCAATCCGTTAAAACGTTTTGTTTGCCCGGCTCTTGTTTACACACATCGTACGGAACTGCGTGTTGCCATTTCAGGGTTAATTAACATATTCAAGAGGCGGTTTGCGGTAACATCGATCAACGTTATCCGCGGGTAACCGGCCCAGATGGTGGGGGCTTTCTTGTTCTATCTGCAGCAACGGGGCGAGGAGGGCGGCCGCACCGTCGCTGCTGCTTTTGTGTCCAGTAATTGTTACTTAACGCATTGTGCCGCTTGACGGACGGCGAAAGAGCGTCGTATACTGATAAATTTGGCACTATATGCCGCTCTGATCTAGATCGCGGCCGAATGTGTTACGCAACCGTGAGTAACTGAGTAACTCTTCCGGCGGCAGAGCTCCGCCTGGATCGTCCGAGTTACCATTTGCGCGCGCCGGGTTGAGTCGATCGCGACGCGCTCGAGATTCGCGGCAATGCCCGCGGAAATATCGCGAATGGAAAACCCTCGACTCACCTGGTGACCGATTAGCGATTGTCGAGAGAAGGAAAGGGAGCGAACGGAACGACGATGTTTTTCGCGTTTTTCGAGAAAACGAGCGGCTGTTGTACGCCGAATGGAAGAGAGGAGAGAGAGAGGGGGAGAGAAAGAAGAGAGAACCAGAGAGAATTCCTTCGCACTCGCGCCGAGAAGATGTTTCTGACGTTTTCTAAGTAATCATCGACTCGAAACTCCCGTCTGTCTCCCCCGGCGAGCTGTCTTGATCCCCGGCAGCGGGGAACAACCGGAAAATGCAATTTAACGCTTATCCGGTGCCGTTTGTGGTTCGCTTCTTTTTTCCATAATTTCATTGTTCACGAAAGCTGAGAATGAGATACTTCCCGGCATAATGGAAAAAACGTCCCGCGAGAGCACCCCGATACAAGTGGCTGCCTTCGTAACGGGAAATCGAGCGGAAGGGCGAAGGAAGCATAATATTAGAGAGGCGTAATACATAAGAAACGTTACGCTCTCGAAGACGCTCTCTTCCTCCTCCCCTTACTCCTTCTCCTCCTCGTCGTCGCCGAGTCGGGAATCCTCAAGATAACGTCTTGATTAGGAAAGATAAGATTTCTCGAAAATAAACAGAACGCGGCGGATCCAGTTTCGCTAATTGCATCTCGTGTCGGCCCTCGGCCGGTGAGTGCTCCGAAAAATGTGAGTCGCTCGCGCGTCACCGTGGATAACCCGTAACTTTTTCATAAGCACAGCTTTAAAAAGGCTGTTTACGGGTACAAAGAGGCGGGCTCCTAGAACAAGGGCTCACGTTTCTACTCTATGCCCCTTCTAATGGAAAAAGTATTTATGCGCGGAAAATGTCACGACGCTCTTCATCATCGTAAAGTCTCCTCTTCAGCGTGCCCCGGTATTCTTTTAAGAATCATAAAAGAGAACGAGAGAGAAAGAGGGAAAAAGTGCGGAGAAAGGGGCGGGTTGGAAGGAGAGAGAGGGATGGCGAGTTCGCAGAGAGGAAGATTCTTTCCCGTCGTCGAAAGACAACGGGGGCGGGGGTGTTGCCGTGGTGGCAAAGGGCGCCCCTTCTTCATTATTTCGTTACGTCGCGTAAACGTGCCTCCGTAGAATGGGATGGGAGTGAAGGCCTAAAATAACTCGCCGGCATTCCGCGATGTGAAAGATAGAGTCGGATCCTCTCACTCGGTCTTGGCGCGACATTGCGCACCGTGCTTCTCTTCTCCGTCTCTCTCTCTCTTTCTCTCTCTCTCCCTCTCTATCTATCTTTTCCTCTCGCACCTTCGATCCCTGAGTCTTCTTCTTCTTCATCTATTCCCCGTAGAGTCCCTGAAATATGTATCCGTCTCTCTTATGTAAAACGCGTGCGATTCGGAGGGCGGAATTCCTCGTCCCTGAACTCTCCAGGTACGCGCCGTTACGCCGCAGTTTCGAACGCCGAAGTTTCGAACGTTTCACGAAATTGCGAAATCTGGTTGTACAAGCTGCAAAGGCGCGCTTTTTTTTTGTTTTAAGCAACTAGTTTGTTTTGCGCTCGGTAAACAGTAACTCACCGATTGGAAAAGTCCTCGAAAGAAGGCCGGGGAAACGCTCATTTATCGGAAACGCGTCGTTTAAGGAAGGAAACGTCGAAAACACGTCGAATACACGCGGTTTGACTCGCGTAATTAGTTTCCGCGAGCATAAAAGGAGGAAGCGTAAATGAAACAATGTGTTCATTGCATCAAAGTAATTTTATCGTAGAACGTCGGATTTTCAGTTGACGATATTAAGGGGCCCCTACATAAGTTTATTAGTTACTGAAAGAAGTACTTTCCTATAACTTATAACTTTCATTTAACTACACGGAACAAAAATACTGTTGAATCAATCAAGTTTCCAACAGTAGCGTAATTAGAGAAAATCTTCGTAATTCAATAGCAAATATTAAAATTATTATGTTATGTATCGTTTCAATAATTAAAGTATTAGTTTTAATCGCATCACTATTGAATCAACGAGATTTACTCCAATTACGCGTGCTGTTGGAAATGCTATTGATTCAACAACATTTTTTCCGTGTATATAAATAATAAATGTTAATTTTTAGCGAAATTAAAAAAGAAAATACGCACAAATATGCAAAAATATGTGATATTATAAACATGGAGATACTATTTATTTTTCTTATTAATGCTTTATTTATACGTCAATTGAACTAATAAAGGTATGCACTTAATAGAAAATGATATATAAATATTTAAATATATATATATATGTATACATATATCGCAAATATTACTATAAATTGTAATTTTCTATGGTTATCTTTTCAAAACAAAATAGTTAATAATCCTGAAATTTTTGTATAAATGTCGCTCTAATAGCCCTTAATATTACAATAGTTTTTCTTATTCATACATTTTAAAATTAACATTTTTAATGTGATTTAGAAAAAATTAAAAATAAGATATTAATCTCTGAAGGGATACATATAAAGAGTGTCATCTTTACTTACGAATATTTAATTTCCGAATGGTCAATTGTTTTCTAACTTTACAGACGTATAAACAGTATCAATCCATCAATATACAGCTAAAACTTCAAAGTTAAAATTTGAAATTCCCAAAGGAACGGTGTGACGGTCCAAAAATATCTTAAAATACCATCCGATATCGTCTAACATTTTGTTCGCATTTTTCCAAATGAATGATGCGCTTTATTAATTTCCACAAAGTCGAGGGAATTTTTATTTCATGTCCCACATATATCAGAACGTTGCATAAAAGAATGAACGCGATCTATTGGATCGCACGAGTTTAATGGTCGCGGTCGGTACTGATAAATCTCTCCTTTTTATTTTTTATTTTTTTAATATAATCATCTAATCCGCTCCCTGCCAATATATCTCGCGGAACGGCATAGTTAAATAGAAAGTGTAACATATTGTCGCGCGCGTAATACCGGCTCGGGACAAATGGTACGTCGATGCGTTCGCGCGCCCGCGTCGATGTTTATTTTAATTTTACGCGATGTAAATATGGCCCGCGATGCAGCCGCGTGACGCGCTTATAATTTATGGTGTCATGCGTCATACATCACCGCAATGAGCAGTGTTTCATCACGTCATATACTTTAATAAACGACGACGCATAAACAATTTTGCACCGATAAGTGTGTGATACGGTAATCTGGCCTCCCTTTCAGAATCGTCAAAAGAGCGCGAGTTTTGCTGAAATCGTTAGGCGAGTTACGCGAGCGGACAAATTAACGGGCTCGACCGGTTTCCTTTCGAGCAACGGTTTAACGGCTCGAGTAAGAGCTTTAAGTGATATGTGCGGCTCTGGGGAGGAATTCGTTTAACAGAAGGGTCGCCGTGGACCCTAAAGATCGCGCGCGCGCGCACGAGGGTTCCTTTATCTCCGATTCGAATACCCCACTGGCCTGTGGAAACACATAGAAATTAATTTCTACTCGTCGACAGGAACGATTCCTATCTGCGCCCGCCTCGGAGAACGATTAGGACACCCCGCACTGGGTTTGCTCGCAGTGAATTACGTAAATATTTGTTGCCTCCGAGAAGCGAGAATGGCGGTCCTACGTGCCGCATTTGTCGCATTATCGTCGCCGTATCTAGAGACACCAGCTGATAACGATTCTTATCAGAATTATGCCGCCATGTTACTCTCTCTCTCTCTCTCTCTCTCACACGCACACACACACACTTTCATCGGGACAGAGAGGCAGATGTTCTCGTTTCTCGGATGATATCACGGTTATATGTCTTTGCGCAACGTTGATCTAAATTTAATAATTCGTGCACTTCCACCACTACCAGCAGCGACACACGTCGTTATTCTCCACTACGGCTCTCAAGTATTCGAATATCTGATTATCCGGATATCCGAGATCGGTTCCAATTCGACCACTCAAACCCGCCCTATTTGGGTAACCCGGATAATCTATATACAAGTTCAGACCAGAGTCGATATCCGGATCCGAAGCTGGCGTCGGATACGAATTCAGAACTAAGATCCGGATCTAGATTCGAGATGCGGATCCAGAAGCAGCGCTATAGCCTCCTTTCCGCGACGTTGATTGGTTGTTTCGAAATTTCGATCTCGTTGTATGTCGTTGCTTATTTCGAGTGGCGGTTATCGCGAACGGCTGTCATTGTGGAAGTTACGCGTCTTGACAGTTCGTAAGTTACAAAAAAAGTTAAATCCTCGAATAACAAAGTTTATGCAGTCACACGTGTAACAAGGTGGGTCGGATCTGACCGGTAAAAGTATTCTGTAATTTTTCCAACTAATTTTGTCAACTAGGCATTTTTATTCTCATAATGAGTTAGAAAATATTTGGAAGCAAGAATATATCGCAAAATATGTCAAATACGTGAAATATGAAATACATTGCGTGTAAGATCGTTAAATATTCGAGAGGGACCTAAGTTACCGCGATCGTGTCTGTTTTGGTCGGCTCCGCCGCGAATTTAGATCCGGATTCGGCTTCGACTTCGGATTAGGCCCTGACTCTGACTTCGAAACCGGATCTGAAGCGTCACATTGATCCGCTACCCGAATAATCGGGGTTAGATCCGAACAATGTTGGAGTCCTACTCCCCACTTGCCCTACATCCGGTTTTTGCGCGTCCGTGACGTGCAACACGCGGCGCAGAGGCCGTGCGCCGCGGACCTGTCGGGTTTTTGCAAAAATGCATCGCTCTCCCGGCTTGTTAGCCGACGGTGTTCATCGATCATATCCCGGAGCTGTCATGTCGCCAATACGCATTTCTCCGCGTGCCATTAATCCGCGGAGTCGCGATACTTGCGGGCGGCGCGCAGCGGCAACGTTGCGAGATTGGGAATTATATTATCCGACAGGAATTGGAGCTCTCTGCAAACAGCATTGCCGCGCCATCCATCTTCCTATCGGCAACCTCCGACGAACTTGGACGATAGATCATTTTTCTATCTTCGGGGTTGTCGTATCCGGTCACGTATCCTGTCTGTGGATCCTCGCACGCGCGCGCTCTCTCGGCGCTTCGAAGTCGGCTTCGTGCGCGCGCGCTGAATCGCCGCGGATCGCTCCCTTCCCTCCCCCGAATTCGTCGACGATCCGCTTTCAGGAAAATTAAATCCGAATCGATGAAGCGTCGATAGAACGTCCAAAATCCTCTTTTCCGCGCTTTTACCCCCCGGCCGGCGCGGAATCGACCGCATGTACGCGACAGACGACACCGTCGTTGTCGCTGTCTGGAACAGAAACGGGGAAACACTTAAAATCCGCGCGAAGCTGTAGCGGTGCAATCCTGTCGGAAGGATCGGGAAGATTTACCGAAGCCACTGACGGAAATCAAGACCGTTGGGCATAAGGAGTGGGGAGGGGGGAGGGGGTGAGTGAGCTCGCGGTTGTACCCATTGTTAGGCTTCGGTACTTCAGCGTCTCTCGTGCGGGCGAACGTTTTAACGACGTTTAGCGATCGTTTCTCGACGACGGCGACGGAAAGATGGAACAGATAATACACGTCGGAGAGTTTCCGTTTCCCCGACTCGGTGAAATAAAATCACGAACGTTGATCTTTTGTAACGGGACGTAGGAGAGCCCGGTGGACCTTTTAATTTATATTTTATATAAATACGTGCGAGAGAGAAGGGAGAGGGGGGGGGGGCGAGAAAGAAGTGAAGTGCGGGACAAGTGGATAAAAGCGGGAGATGTGACGTTCAAAGTTATCAACTTTTAAACTTTGACAGAGAACTGAGAGTCGAGTTACTCACTTTCCGCGAGCGACTTTCGAGTTACGGTGGAGGGAGAGGGGAGGGGAGGGGGCGTGTGCAAGAGCTCGTTTTTGAAATGAAATCGTCGAGTAATTGTACCATTAATTATTCGATTCAATGTAAATGGCAAGGAGATTCTCTCACGGAGACATTACTAATACATACGACACTCGATAGAAATCAATTAACGCGCGAGTCGCACCTCTTTTGAATATCAATTCCGTCCCCCCCCCCCCCCCCCCCCC
>NW_014554899.1:2527877-2596235 GCF_001313825.1 Dinoponera quadriceps | reverse complement strand
CCCCCCCCCCCGAGTCGCATGTTCTTGAAGGCGAGCTCGCCAGCAGAATTCCGCTAAATCATTTCAAAAGTGCCCGGCGTGCAATCCTGCCGAGCGAGGTGGCGTCGAGGGAAAGGTGGTAAGAAAGGAAAGAAGGAAGAAAAAGAAGAGTATCAGAGGGAGAGAGAGAGAGAGAGAGAGAGAGACCCGAGGAATCGGAGGAAGGAGCCGCCAGTCTGCGCGCTCTCGTAACAGTCTGGAAAAGAAAGGACGTTGGGAGGCATCGTCTGGAGAGATCTGACAAATCCGACAAATCCAAATACGGAAAATCCCGTCGAGCACGCGCCTACCCGCGGCACTTCGGGAGACGTCGCCGCCGCCATCCTTTTCCTTAACCTCCCTATACGCGCACCCCGACCGCACCACCGTCAGCCACCCGTCCGCCCTCCCCAGCCCTCTTCCACTTCGGCACGTGTTCAGACGCCCGGCGTCTCTCACTCGTGTGTCGGTGGTTACGTTCTCTCCCCGTAGGCGTAAGCAGTTGCCAAGCATGGCGTCGCCCGTGAAGCACGTAGCACGTAGCCGTGATATTGTCACATGCCTCCGGTGCAAAGCTCCAAATTGTATCGTCGCTGCCGCGGTGCGACTCTTCTCCGCGCCGCTCGCCGCCCCTCCTTCTTTCTCCCCCGTCCTCAACCTCGGCACAACCTCCCACACTACTTACACGACGACGCTACGACGGCGGCGACGAAGAGAGGACGACGACAATAATATCCGACACGCTCCAGCTATTCCTTCTCTTTTCGAGCTGACGGCATTGTCTTGCAGTTTTTATCCTCCACCCCTCGTCTTTTTCCCTACCCGCCGCGCGCGACGATCCGAACGGGGCACGTCCGGAAGCAGCGCGCGGGACGTAAGAACGCGATTGGCGAGCCGGAAAATGTACGGTCAGTTTCTAATAGAATTCTCCCCGGCGAGAATTCGATACGTGAGAGAGGCGTCCTCGGCACTACCGTCGCGTGTCGGAATTAATCTCGGGGTAATCCTACGCGCTCGCTCCTGATAGCTTTTCACACCGCGGCAGGAATCTCTCTCTCTCTCTCTCTTTCTCGTCGATACTTCTCCCTCGTAAAGTTTCGCATCGGGATACGTACAATTGATCTTTCTCGTCTCTAACGTTGTAACGCACCGCTCGAGTTTCGCGGGAACTCGTAAACCCAACCCGTTAGACCTCGTCAAGTTAGAAATTCGCCGGCGAATCGAATTTACGCGGGACCTAAACATTTTTGACGATATCTCGGCGCGGACTGCTCTCTGAATAATTCACGTGCTGTGTTTCGAACGCGAGACCGGTATTATACGCGAAATGACGTCGCTTTACGAGGGTACTTTCCAGGGTAAAGGTTTGAGCCCGGTAGACTCTCGTGCCGCTATTCACGCTTTCGCTGACAAGTCGCGCGCGGTTGTAGCTTCTCTCTTCCTCGCTCCCCTTTCCTCCCCCCCCCCCTTCCTTTTCTCTCTCTTAATGCAACAAAGACTCAGGCTATTGTTATTGGTACTAGCAGATACATCAAATAGTATTGATTTTATTGAACGAAATTACCAAAGGTAGAATCGAGGGAACGGCTGTATATAAAAACAAACAAGAAACAACACAAAGTATTCGACGAATATTAAATATTTAAGTGTAACGTTAACAAGTACACTATAATGGGATAAGCACGTGACTAATGTCACGACGAAAGCCAGAAGGGTACTGTATAAGATCAAACTCTGCAAACATCCCTTAACCGTTTGAGTCCCAAGCATCGCGCTGTTGAGATTTTATGTCGAGAAAACCCAGCACATTTCGAGCATTGTGGACAACTGACGGTGCGTTACCGATTGTCGAAGTCGCAAGCTCAGATTTACTGACGCAAGTACATCACACAGCTCCTTTTAATGTAAATAGTACATTTTCCAATATGTAGAATAATAGACGAGAATCACGTTACCTAAGAACAAGAAGCGCTATCGCGCCGCTTGGTATTTCTCGACATAAAATCAAACAAGCGCTATCGCGCCGCTTGGGTCTTTTCGTACTCATTTAGCAAAAGCGCGGTTGCGCTCTTTGGGATTCTTCGACAGTGTTTTTTCAATACCCCCCGGGACTCAAACGGTTAAAGCGCAGACTGGTGTTGGCTTTGATATGTCCACGCATCGATTATTATTGTGCTGCATTCACTGATATGACGACAGAGGTAAATATTAGATTGCATCGAGCAATGAATTCTCCTAATTTTCAAAGCTCTGAAATTCTTGCATAGCGTGTATGTTTTTAAAACGTTACACTATTTTTTCATATCTAATGTATCATATTCTTTTTTTTTCCTTTTTTATAAATTCATTATTATTATATATACACAGTTATATTAATACCACTAATTTATTGTATACTGCGCTTTGCACTTTAGGGGACTATGTCCCGGAGCGCATAATAAATATTGCTCTCTCTCTCTCTCTTGTAAGACAGTTCAGTTTCGAACGATCACCCTATAAAGATCTTCTAAGTAACACTGCAGCCATTTTGAAATTCACTTCCCGCCGAACTGAGGAATATCGGAGTTCATACCACCTTTAAACTCGAACTACACAGATATTTGCAAAGTAAGCAGAGACAACATAATTCGTGAGTAGCGAGTTGTGATCTCTATCTATGTACATTCGATTCAGTGAGACACCCTTACGTTTACTCTGCGCGAATAATTATTATTACTATACTTTATATAAGTTACACGGCAATATTATCTTCAAGTTAGCGCTCTTAGAGGGCGAAGCTTTAGAGCGAGAATAAAAGCAATTATCTATCTATCTCTCTCTCTCTCTCGCTCGGATGCTCACGCCGCTCGTCCGATATATCCGTCCGAATCACAATTCGATCCCTCTCCCCATCATGGCGAGGAAAGCGAAATTTTATCAACGAATCTACTTAAGCCGATGTACACATAACCGAGTCGTTACTTTGTACTCGCTAATCCGCGAATTCTCCCCCTGGTGGGAAATGGCTCGCCGGCGAGAGCGCTTTTAACATCCGGTAATCTGTCGACGGTAATCTTCCCGGCCGACGCCGCCACCGCGTTGCGTTGCGCAGAATCGAGAGCGAGAGTGCGCGGAAATACGGAAGGTGTTGCGCGATGGCCACGGGGGTGCGATTCCCAGCGATGCAATTTGCCGGATCTATAAAGCGACCGCGAAGTAAGCGCGGCAACTGATGGATACTTGGGTTGGGCGCGGTAATGCGACTCGCAACATATTTCCAGCCGCATTAAAGCCACACCACGTCGCTGGCGCATCGCCGTTGCGGCGGCGTAAAATCGAATCGAAGCTCTCGCGCGAACTCTGCCCTCCGCGGCTCTCGCCGTGCAAATGGCGCGTTCGGTTCTTAATCCTACTACGGGGGGATTTGCCCTCCTCAACGAGGAGGTGGCGCAAGATGCTCCCGCGGGTTATTTTTGCGCGAATACCCGATTAGAAATTTAACTCGCGGTCCAGCTCGGGTCGACCTCAACCTGGCTGTCGGGTTCATCTCAAGTTGTACTATCGGGTCCTAAGAAGTTGTGTAACGCTGCGTGGTAATCAGGTCTTTAATCAAGATTCATGTCCTCATCGGGTTATAGTATTGAATCTCTACCACGTATTACTTCAGGAAAGGATTATGATTAGATTAGGATTTATGGAGAACAGGGAATGTTAAATTAGTAAAAAATACCTAATGTATAAGTCGTATAAGTTAAATTAGTAAAAAATATCTACAAGATATAAATCGAAGAAGAAATATGATTAGAATTGGACGATTTTCGATTTTTATAATGCAAGTAACATGTATAGAAGCAAACTAGTCACTTGTATTAGTGAAAATCATCCAATTTTAACGATATTATTTGCTCTTCGATGATATATACAGAATGTTTGAAACTTGTTTGCCAAGCCGAAGTGTAAAGGTCATTTGGATCAAAATGAATGGAAAAATCATGTAGCATTTTGCAAAATTCGCAATAATTACTTAATAAATGCAAAATGGTATTTAACTTTTCTATTCAGCTTAACCCGTTCTACTTTACACATTATAAATGCGCCGAAAATTTTCAGACACCCTGCGCATACAATGAGTTTTTAAAAAATGTACAGTCAGTGTGTGTGTGTGTGTGTGTGTGCGACAATTTATTTAAATTTTATATAAAATATATATGAATTGATTACAAAACTGTTTTTATAATTGGAAATTAGAGAAATAGCAAATATTTTTACAGGAAAAATGATAAAAATAATGTTTTTATTAATCAAACCTGCTACATAGTAAGTTTGTTGCAAAAGTTCTGTATTAGAAACTGATAGTACAAGTCATAATAAATAAAGTATGTAAGATCCCGGAAAAGACATGATCATTGAAACATTATACGACGATACATTAGAATAATACACTAAAGTCCTGACATGTATCTAATTATGTATATAATCTCACAAAGGTCTTCCTTAATCAATTTTTATCAGTACATGGTTAGGATTACCATAGTAATGATTATCTTGCACTCGCTTAGTTAGGACTTTGTGCAGTATCAGGTATATCTGATGAAAGTTTCTAGTTGGATATACACGAACAATTCGATATAGTCGAGAGAATTTTCGACGGATCGGCGCGTGTCGGGTCGTCCGCGTCGTTGAAATCGATCGGCGCGACTGCGTCGCGAAAAGTTTCTCCGTAAACGCAGCTGTGAACTTTTCCCTGAAACTTTCCGTGCGCCACGTTTCGTTATTTATTTTCTTTTATTTATCTCTGTTTTTTTGCACGCGTTCCACGTCGAATCCGCGAGTTGCTGCGAGCGCGCTTGCATTTTAAAGGGAAAACAATTGCTTTTATTAATTATAGAACCGAAATTGTAACGTGCGTTCGTTGCGTGCGTCGTCGTTACGCCGAACTAATTAAATTTTAATTAAAACTGTCCCCCGCTCGCGCCATTGAGTTAATATATAACGATGACGGATCGGTTAATGAGAAATATATTGCGCGCCGCTTAATAGTTCCGTAAATAGTTCAACGTCAAGGATATGTATTACTAAACGGAGCGCGAGAGGCACAGATTCGTAGAATAATACCGGGAGGGGAATAATTGTGTCGCGAGGTCCAAATTGAATTTCGCCATTGCGAAATCATCGCGCGATCGTGCGTTCTTTCTCGTCGAACGTGCTCTCTTCGTACGATACGCTCTTGTCGAAGGCAACTCCGCCGTCTATCGCACACTTACATTTGCCCGTGCTATTTGCGCCAAACGCGAGCGCAATCACGACGAAGAGCGAATTCGCCGGTTGCTATAGAATCCGATTGTTGCTGCGGTCGCTTCGAATCATTATCAGCGGCGCGTGGACACCGTCGCTCTTCGCGCTGGGAATCGCTCGAATTGCGAAACGCGCGTGCACGCTTACAAGGCAAGGCCTGCTGCGGGGGGTTGAAAGGAAAAGTTGCTCGTCCTAGCGACCCACTTCTCGCCTCTCTGTCGCCGTTTGCCGCCGACAACTCCTCTCGTGTTTCCCGGGCCGGGCGTCGTTGTTTACAACGGCAGTCCTTTGCAAACGAACAAGGAGGCTCTTTGTAAAAGGGTTGTTATAATCGAGCGACGCTGCCACCCCGCTGCTGCGGCCGTCGTCGCCGGCGCTCTAGTATCGCCGGGTATCGGGTATCAATGAGCATCTCCCCCGTGCCGTTCTGTAGGGGAAACTGGAAGCCCCCGCTATGCGAGAGACACAATTAGCCGCGCATAAATTACAGCGCGATGGGTTCGATCGGGACGCACGGAGGCGCGAGGGATAATTGCTTTGGAAAAAGTCGCTGTATCGCGACGACCGGCGGCGCGAAGGAGACGATAAAAAGCGAAATTGAATGTCTGAGCGCGCGTGGCGCAGAACAATCGGCGCCGTTAAATGAAGCGCGGAATGGTGTGAATGAAAACGCGGATGAAAGAGCTTCGCCGACGTCTCGCGGAAGTGAGGGTGTACGAGGCGAGGAATTCGTCGTCGTCGATCGAGAATCCCGTCGCTTCCGCTTCCGCGGTGATAAGCGCGCGGAGTACCCACCGGCGGATCGCGCCGTAACCACCGATAAGGTGTCCGCGAAAGAGGCGATTCAGCGCGATTTTATTGTCTCCTTACCTCACGTCAGATCGTGGCGTTTCATCGTGTATCGGAAAAGTCGCGACCCCCTCCGATACCGACGCCGCGTTCTCCTTTCCCTTTGACGATTAGAACTTTACACGCTACGGGAGCCGTATGAATAAAGGATAAGGGCATATGTAACATACGCCGAGACGGCGCGCAAGTACTACGTGGTCGTACGTACCGTAAACACGTGCCGACACGTACTATCGATCTCGTGTAAAATTAAAGGCACACGCCTGCAGTTCCCGGCAGCCGTGGCACTCGTGAATTATTCCCGCGGCCCGAGCCCTTGACCTCCGTAACAATTACCGTGATTCTCGAGAGCGTTGCGCCGCATTTATCTCGCGGAGCGAGCGCGCGCCCGTGAGCGAGCGAGCGGACCGACGAGAAGAGTCATTCGGCACGGTCCTTCACCGCTGCGCCCGCGCGCGAGAGTTCGGCAACCGAGCCCGAGAGTGCTTGAACTTGATTCCCGGGACACGCGATTCCCCGCGAGCGAGAGAGAGAGAGAGAGAGAGGGCGATCGATCGCGCGCGGTTCACCTACCTTTTCCGTCCTAGGAATAATAGCCACTCGCACGGAAGGATTCTTACCGCCGGCTTCAACGTCCGCGCGAATTTCACTCGACGATGATCCCCACCGAGTTACGGTCGCATCGACGATGCCTCCCCCCTTAATTCGCCGAATTATTTCATTATCTGCGCGAGAGCGTCGATATTATTTCTTTTCTTTACATTACCTGTGATCAGCACGTGTATATCGATCCGCCGGATCTTGCGCGCGCGCGTTCTCCGTGATTTACCCACGTCGCCTCTGCGACACAATTGAGTTTTGCGCTGTATCATTGAAAGCACAGCCGAATTATTATTTGAAGGGAATATTTCCCAAAATATCAGCCGGGCCCGAGTTAAACGAGCTCCGGTGTGTGATAATGACTATCACGTAATTTATCTCGATTAGCGATATGGCCACGCAACAGCAGAATGATCGATCGGGTCGCAAGCTTTCCGACCTATCGAGCTATTCGTGTCCTTGTAATGATATAACACGTCATTAACGTAATCGTGAATGATCGGCTCGTACGAGTAATATTTTCCGATTATATCTTTGCTATTTATCCCGGAGTGTATCCCCGAACTATAACGCCACGGTCTGACATAATTACGAAGGAATCGATTTATCCGCGACGCGAATTAATTACGCGCGTTATTTGCATATTTAATTTTTCATTAGTTTCGCGCGCCGGGAAAAACAAATCGTTCGCGATAACCGCCGGGAAGGAGAGAGGAAGAGAGAGAGAGAGAGAGAGATTCTAACTCGCGCGTCTCGCGGAGATCACGCGAGGGAAAACAAAACGACTCCTCCTGCGTTCTCTCCGCTTGAGATAAGCAACTAGCTCTAGAGGAGAAGCACTTCATGGTTTGGTATTTCCTAGAACTTATCCTTTTATCTTGGATCCGTCTTCCAACAGAAAGCAGCTACACGAAAGTCCACTCCGACCACTTAGCGAAAACTAAGTTACGAAGTAATTTTTCATTTTCCTTAACTGCCAGGTGTCTTACTGTGTATCGGTTGATTCGATGAGAAACGTAGAGGAATGGCCGTAATCCAGTTAGGAAGTATTTCTTGAAGCTGCGCTATTAGATCCCCCTTTGATTCGCTCCGCCGTCTAACTCGGCGCCTTTTGCGAAACCATTGTAGCAGATTTCACGGTAACTCACAAATGCGATGCGATGCGGGCCAATAATAGAACCGTGAACGAAGATTGATTCAATCACAAATAATCACTCTCTCGCGGATAGAATGCGCACGTTACAAATCAGCGATGGAGAACTTTTCGAGATTTTTCGGAACAATAACAAGCGGAAAAAGCCCGACATCGGATAAATTGAACGTGCAGCATCGACGCGTCAATTTTTGATTCGCGCTTTTCCGAATCTCTTAGGTCGTGTAGAATTTATCGTTGCGAGAATCGACAGCAGAGAATGTATTACCGTTTTCTCGCAAATTTATAATCGAATCTTTTACAATGATATCTCCATCGAAGGCACGTCATTTATTGAAATCTTTCAAAACCCAACAACAAATATCCCGGTAGTTGAAATCCGGCTTGACTTTCCTTTACACACGAAGTGAACTTAATAGAGGAGAAAGGTGGGTATTATGGCCCCCATTAATATCTCCGCTAACAGATGATGTAGAATTCAAGTGATTACTTGTGGAATTAATTGTTTAGTAGCTCATCGTTACGTAGTGGCGCTGATATGCACGGAAAAATAGATTTGGTCGAATTTACCAGACAACGAACGAACCAAACGCGTTGTAATTGAAGGAAACGGAGTTTCTAGTTCTTATGGTCCAAATTCAGTTCTTATAACCAGAAATTCTGTTTCCTTCGATCAAAACGCGTTTGTTATTCGAACAAATATATAAATTTCCAACGAAATACCGTGTTTTTTTAAACAAAACCAATTTTCTTAATCTATTTTAACGAGAAGCCACATTGCCCCCGTTTCTCTTCGATCCACTAGACAATGTTGCCACATTTTTATAAATAACGTTCAAAATAAATATTTCACAACTTCGAGTTTAGAATCTCAATTGAACGACACTTCAACGAATATAACATAATAATTAAGCTTTCGTTTTAAAATATCGATCGGTAACAAAATTACTATACAAAATGTAAATGGGAGAGTTGGAGGGAGGCGTAATACCTTCCACCTTCTCCTCTATTAATTAGGAAACAAGATTTCCCCCGTGGTATCCGTTTACGTTCCTTAACTTTAATTTACGAAGGCTCGGTAATCATCAAGAGATAGACGCTCTCTTAATGAGGACTCCCTTAGAGTCTCTCTCTTTTTCTCTTCGAAGCTTCAATTTCACCCTCATCGAACAAATACATTCGCTGTGTTCGATCCCCGGCGCTTTCGTTTCGCGCCCGATAACACGGAATCAATACTTCCGCGCGCGCGATACCGCGATATTTGTATGAAATATCGTACGCGAACGGTCTGTTCCCTAACATCAACGGCGGCACGTTTCGGGGAGTATCAGCGGGAAATTTATTCGATGGGCTAATAACGCGCTTGGGTCGCGCAGCAGACCGCGATGGTATCAAATTCCATCTTCGATTCTCGCCAACTTCTCCGACCATCCGGGTCCAATCGACGCTCGACGTCGACTCCACCTACGTTCAATCTGGGAACCCGTTCGCATTAGCATGTTATTGAGCGGTTGTTTACTTCGGGTTAATCGTCACCTCTGGCGCCAAACGACGCGGCCAAGAGGCCGGAGGAGGGGGTAGCCGTTCGCGGTGGCGATCGAGGGGATTCTTCCCGGGTCGAGCCGGCGAGAACGTTCGGATCGCCGCTGGGCGGGGTGCGAATCCGCGATCCCGAACCGCGGAAAATGAGTGACCGGGAAAAAAAGAGGAAACCAATGTGTCTTTCTTTTTATCGGGCAGATCGCGAATTTCGTTGTTGTAAACACGCTCGGCTGCGAGCGCTCGGCGACGAATGAAAATGGGAAAATGTCGATCGCCGCGGAATTTCCGCGCGAATAATATCTGCTCATCAATTATGAAACGCTCTACATACGGCGCGATAGTGTTGCACGGAAGCGTACGTTATTGCGTTATTTGTCCGCGAGAAAATGCTACTATCAATTGCAAACTGGTGCTTAAAAATGCCGCTCGCTTCGGGCGCACTCGTTAATTTAGACCCGATCGAATGTATCGCTCGCTAACGAAGAAATACGAGACGAGAGGGGGCGGTGGAGGGGAGATTCGGTCGCGAGAAGAAAGGGCAACCGCGGAAAAATTACACCGCGAGATTTACGGCGCCCGGGGACATAGTTCCGCGCCGGTCACGTTGCCCACGCCGAGCTTTTAATAAATAAACGCGTACCAACCGGCGCGGAACCTTTCGTCCTTCCTGTGTCGTAACGTCGCGAATGAATCGCGCGGCCGGATTTAATCCTGGCTGGCAGTGTCGCGTGTCTCGCCGGTGTTAAAATCTGCAGAGGACGAGCGGGGCAAGGCTTACTAGAAGGATGGAGAGTTAATTAAACGAATAAATAACGTAACAAAGCCTCGGCGAGGAATCCGGAGACGGTGGGGGGAGGGGTGAAACGACAGGGAGAAACGGAGAGCGTGAACGCGAAAAGCAAGGAACAGGAGCAGGAGAACACGACCGCACTCTGCCGATCCTCTTTCAGAGACTCGGCGCGTTGCAGATATATGCCACATTGTCTGCACCTTCCATTCTTCCTCACCCTCGGCTTGAAAGCACGCGATGTCCTGCGATCCTTCGCCCCCTGCCTTTCTTCCTGTTTGTCATTATTGCTCGCTGTCTCGCTCTCCACCGTTCTCAGATGTTCTCTCTCTCTCTCTCTTTCTCTCAGCGTCCACGACTCATCAGCAATGAGCCGATACTTTGAGCGTTACTCTCGTAGCGCGTCGCGTTACACCCCGCGTCATCGCCCCCGTCGTTGTTTTCAGCCGCGCGTTAATTAAAAAGCACCGCGGCCCTCCTTCATTCGAGCGTGCATGCCTCCCGCGAGAGGGTTATTATTCGCCGAAGAATCTCAACGCTATCGAGCATTGTGATTGCTAATCGCGTCAAGAACGTCGGGAATTTCGAGAGGACGTCTTACACCCCAAAGCAGTTGTTGTATCGCTGAGTGCCGTACTTACAGTGGCGCATCGAGGGGGCTCATTCGCAAATTTAATATTTATCAAGCAAAATTATATTCTTACACACTTATTTTACTACTTAAATAATAAATTTTAATTTCAAACGAAGTTGAGGTAAACATACATGTATATAATATTACAAATACGGAAATATTGTTATTTTTTATTTTTCCCGTTAATGCTATTTTTATGCGTCAGTAATCTGATAGGGATTTCAAAACAGAATGACCAATAATTCGGAACTTTTTGTATACATTTTTACGCCCGCATATCAGTCCTTAATGTCACAGTAGTTTTTCATTGAAATCCTAAATGTAATTTAAATGAAATTAAAAATAGAATTTAGAACTGCGACCTTAATCTCAAGGAATACCCCTAATAGCACAATTCATTGGCGATCCAATATTGGTTATATTGACATTTATTAGGGATAAATTGAACGAATGTTGTCCAATATAAAGCCAGCCAGATAATCAAATCTGCAGAAGCAGATTTTGCACAGTGTGTGCTATACATTTTTCCGATAGTTTACTATCAGAAATATAATAGGATTTGCTAGCAGAACCTGATAATATATCATCTGTCATCATACTTTGCTAGAGATAGCAAACTGTCGAAAAAATTTATAGCAGATACTACGTAAAATCTATTTTTGCAGGTTTGGTTGTCTTGCTCGCTCGATATGGGCAGCGTTCACTTAATGTACCCGATAAGTGCCAATATAATAAAATCAATACTGGACCAATATATCGCCAATGAATTGTGCTACTAGCGACATATAAAAAGTGACGTCTTTAGTTGCGAATATCTCAGCTTCTGAATCAATCTATTTATAATTACGCCAATAATTAGGTCATATTTAAATCTATATATAGTGCCAGTTTCAACGAACTCTTAAAAACTCATTTTACGTTGCAACTTAATTAACGATTTCTCGTTCCGTGTATCTCTTCAGATTTCGCAGATCTCCCCTGACACGGGTATACCCACATTTTTTCGCGTAAGTGATTTCTGCGTGTGTTTAGAGCTCCCTCTCGCGAGTCCTCGCACTCACGGGGCTTTCTCGCCGTAATTTCGAAATTAGAAAAGATCTTTTCGTTTTAAAGCCGCCCGCGGCATGTGAGCGCTCGCCTTCGCGAGAGAAAAGGGCTCGCCAGCACGCAATTCGAGAAACCGCAAATTAGTCCCTTTGGATACTTCCGGTGGTACGCCGGGCCGGTGGGGCTATAAAAATCTGCGATTGCTACCTTAGTCCCCTAATTTCGCTCCGCCACATAGTCACTACTTGCTTGCCCACGAGACGTCGGCGGGCACTTCCATAGGCGGATTGAGCGCCTTCACGAGCGGCAGACACGCGAATTGGATATGACAATGCCGTGCAAATCCACTCGCATGGTGGAAACGTCGGGGAAAAGCCTACCGTTTTACCCAGAAAATGACGGTTCGCGGAAGCCACGCGGCCGGTGCCCCGACCGCAATAATAAAAAGATCAGACATCGTGTTATTTGCATACCTCGACGTTACGATCGAATGCTAGGGTAGACGCATCAGCAAATAAACGGGTGCGAGATATCATTGAATAATCTTCTCGGCTGCTCCGTGCTGAAAATATGCTTTATCGAGACATCACCTTTCTCTCTCGCGTATTAGCGTTTATCTTATAAATTGTATTAAATACGATTGAAATATTCCATTTTTTTCTGCCTCTCTCTCTCTCTCTCTCTTTCTTTCGTTATTTTTCTTCACTAATTGTTGATCACACGATATATGTCTAATTCGAATTTGTTTTTTCTTTGTGTTTTAGGTAAGTGACTCCGCTTTTATAGACAGCTTAAACAGCTGCGAGAGATTTGAAGTGTTCTGCCGAGGGGTGAGTGGAAAACTGCGTGGATCTGCTCGCGCAGCTTTTGTTTAAAGTCTAATCAATGCTAAGGGGTTTAGCGCAGCGCGCGCGACGTTTTATAAATTCGCACTCGACTCTATTACTCCCGCCGTCGAATGAAAGTAGGAGGGAGAGCGCGATCTCGCTGGCGCGCACCGTAAATCATTAGTTTTATCAAGCTCATCCACGTACGTGCTTTTGTTTTATCTGTTGGACTAACTGGCCATTCGTTAAAAGCGGCACAAAAATTTCGAAAACAATGGGCGGCTCGCATACGAGGATTGTTTGATTGGAAGACCGGCGCATGAAAGCCGGAAAAATACTGTCATGCCAATTGGACGACGAGAGCAATCGACTTGATCGCGAACGCCCGTCAAACGTTGTCGCGAATCGAAAACGCGGCTGTCGAATTAAGTATCGCGCCAATAACCAACGTGCGCGTCCACTCGTGTTCCTTCGAGGATATCGAGTGAATTAAGTCAACACGATATTGCATTACGCTTACTACCTTCTTTCTCCCTCTCTCTCTCTCGCATGCACGCGCTTACGCAAATATTTATAGTTACAGGGAAAAAATTAGTCTTGAATCAATAATAGATATTCTCATATATATATAAGCAAAAATATTACAATCTGTTTAGAAAGTTTTTATTTTCTTGATTTGATTGAATTTCTATTGATGCAGGTGTTACGTGCACTCAATTCAAGATTCTAAAAGTTTTCTAAGAATATTATAATATACTTGCTTATGTATGAGAATGTCTGTCATTGATTGAACACTATTTTTCTCTGTATATTTTTTCATATAAATGAAGTTATCGCATACATATTAAATGTTCGAAGTTGAACGAAATGAAAACGGGATCGCCATTTTCCTCTCGTGAGTTTTACGCGGAGATATCGTGGAAATGAAGAATTTATTTGATATTTTATCGCTAAATCGAGGAAAGGAGGGACAATGAGATTTTTATCGGCGGAAAGAGTCGTTAGAGATCGAGCTGACCGAAGAGTTTCACGTTCTCTCGAATTTACATATCCGCGTATCACACATTGCGAGCGGGAGGAACGGCTCGCAAAGACACGTCGTTATATTGAGCGGGCAGACATTTTCATGGATCGCATGGACTGTCACGATGTGAAAGTGAAAAGGGAAAGAGGTTGAGAGGCGGATAACCGGATCGAATCTCGTTGATAACGAGTAAATCTGTGCCGACGCGGCCAGCAGAGAGGGAATAAAATCAAGCACACGAAAAAACGGTCGCGATGACAACGCGGATGATAGACGATGAAAATAGACGACTGGCCTACCGATGCGATCATGTGCGTCTCTCGCTGTATTTAAATTTTTCGAATCTGTGAAGAAGTAAAGGCAATTCATTTGCAGAGATTTTCAAATGGCGATATTAGGGGTACCTACATAAGTTTATTTATTTACTGAAAAAAAAATACTTTCCTATAATTGTCTAAGTAATAAAAGTTAATTTTGATCGCAAAATTAAAACATACATACACAATATTAAAAATACTGAGATATTATTTATTTTTTAATTTTCTTTTTAATACATCAGCTTTATTTATCAGTTGGACTCATGAAGTTGTAGCGCGCATATTGTACAATATGGAATATGAAAAGTGTATAATGATATATAAATATTTTAATATATGTATATATCGCAGGTATCACTATAAATTGTAAATTTCCTATGGCTATGTTTTCAAAAGAAAATGGTCAATATTTTTGTATAATAAATTATAAATATGCGAAATTTCTGGTTCTTATGATCCAAATGGTCTCATAACCAGAAATTCTTTTTCCTTCAACCGAAACGCGCCTAGTCGTTCACCCTTTCTGGCTAATGCGGCCAAACTTCTATTCCGTGTGAGAAAATGTCTTGACGAATCAGCTATCTTAAAAGAGAGAAAAAACCCAGAGACAGAACGTCGTCCGCTGTAAAAAGCTGGTAAACAGAACGAATATCGCCACGTCTGTGATAATTAAATCGGTGATCGCGCGAAGCAGCCGGGGCTGTTTGGCGAGAATCTTTGCCGCCGCCGTGCGCGCGCAGCGAGATTTTGTAACAATTATATGTTATTAGTTTGCTTTGCGTGTTTGTTTGCGATTGCCTTCATATCGCGGTCCGTAAACGCGCGCCCGTAATAATTGCGCATTATATGGAATATTGTCCACGGGTTTATCGCTGTCGATTTATTAATGATCGTAATATGGGGAAGTCGGTGTAAATAAATAGCGGCGACGGCGGCTAGCGTAAATATCCCTGATCCTCGCGGTAGCGGTCGGCTTCCGCGGGATCATTAACTTTCCAAGCCCTTCCTCCCCTCTTTCCACCCACCCACCCATCTCCTGCCCCCCGAACTCGTCAATTAGAATGCAGCGCGCTGTGAATTATTGCGCCCCTGAAACTTTCTGGGCAATAATTGGATCTAAAGTACCCACCGACAGCCGCGGCGGCGGTGGCTTTCGCCTAAGTACACATGGCACTTGGGAAGATCGTTGAACGCTAATGACAAGCACTTAATTGGCGCGATGCAATTAAACAATTAAAACGGGCTCCCGCGTTAATGGAGTCGGGCCGAACTTCGTTTATTCGAACTCGCAGTTGATCGAGGTCCGTTTCTTCTTTATTCTCGGCTGCGAACGCATCGCCGTCGTCGGTTGTGTTAACTCATTAACGCCCGCCGTTAATAACGATAATAATGAGGAGTACCGGAGTACGGGAATTTACGAGCTCGCCTCGCCCCGCCTCGCCCCTGGTGGCGATTTCATCGCGCGAGAGTATCGCACGATCGAATTAGAGCGACGGGATTGAGTGGCTTCTTGATTGAATCGCGTGTATACGCGTAGCGAATAAACGTAATATCACAGAGGCTTGTCGATTCCCCCGCTACCTTCTATCGCGCGCGAACGTCGGGACTTCTCCGACGTTGCTATCAATCTTTCGTATTCCCGCGGCGACATTCGTCTTCGTTTGAATTTTTGGCCTCGATGTAAGACAGAGCGTAAGAATTACCGGCGGAATTACAGCCCCCCCCCCCTCCCCACTACCCTCCTTCTACCACTCTTCGGTTTCTCGAGAGTGTAAATGCTTTTCGTTAACGCGACGAGATAATGATCTTATAACGTTAACGAGCGACTAGGCGTCCCGGTCGCGACCCCGGGGTCGTTGCATCGGAAAAGAGGGCGGACGTGTCTGATGAAGGGGGGTGACAGTTTTGTAACGTCAGGAGGGATTTAATAGTCCAGTCAAGAGGCGCTAACCCCTCTTTCGACCGACGTGTCGAGAATACAAGACTACGGGCGCGAGAGAGGGAGAGAGAATGAACGGAAGGGGCTGCGCGCAGGCGAGAAGTAAAGTAAAACTTTCATGTTACGTTTTCCCCATCCGCGCGACAGTTGGCGCGTTGTTTTATACCTGTGAAGTGGTGCGCTCTGGTATCGACGTTTTATGATCGGCAATAATACAATCGCGGCGACGACGGCTCACGGCGATGACGAGGGACCTCGTTTCTCCAAAGCGACATCATAAACCGGGATTACTTTGTAATCGCGGTATTACTTCACGACGATTGCGTGAGAAAGTGTGAGCACGTATTCAGAACCTTTTGTATTTAACGCTCGACGAATCGTCGTTGTTGTCGTCGAAAAACTTGGCGCGTAAGCCGGGGCACTCTCTTTTCTTACCTTTTAACCGTGCTTTAATATATTTTTGCTTAAGGCAATTGTACCGTGAATTGAATTTTTTAATGATTCATTTGATATAGATTTAAATATTACTTGACTAATTATTGGCATACTTAGAAAACGATTGACTATTCGGAAGATATTTGCAATTGAAAATGAAATTTTGTGTGTGCGTTCCTCGAGGTTAATATCTTATTTTTAACTTCTATTTTTAATTTCTCTTGAACAACATTTAGGATTTTAATGAAAAACTACTGTGTATCAAAGACTAATATACAGGGTGTCCTGGATCAACGTGAAGAATCTTCGTGAGGATGTAGAACGGATTGAGGTAAATAAAAAAGTTCTGTACTATTTTCCAATACGCAAAATTTCGAGTTATTAATTATTGAAAAATATAGAAATCTTTAATTAATAACTCAAACATTTGCGCGTTATTTGCAGAATGGTAAAGGATTTTTTTATGAATGACCTAATCTATAATTATGCGACAGCTATTGTACTTAGTAACAGTTCAAGATATGAGGTTCAAGGTATATCGCTATATACAACAGCTGTCATATACTTATAAATTAGGCCACTCTGAATGAAAAAGTCCTGTATTATTTTGCAAATAACACGCAAATTTTTAAATTGTTAATTGAAGAAACCTCTACATGGCGATTTTCAATGATTAATGAATCGAAATTTTGCGTGTTTGCAAAATGGTATAGAATTTTTTTGTTCATCCCAATCCGTTCCATGTCCTCACGAAATGTATGTTGATTATCCTATATCATATTGATCTGGGATACCCTTTAGAGATACTATATGAACATTTCTGGATCATTGGCCATTTTGTTTTGCAAATATAGATATCTAAAATTTACAATTTATAACAATACCCGCGATATATGTACATATATTATAATATTTATATATCACTTTCTATTATGTGTGCATGTTAGCTCAACTAACGTACGAATAAAGCATTAATTAGAAAGATAAAAAATAACTAATATCTTCATGTTTGTAATACTGTGTGTATATTTCCCCTCAATTTCGCTAAAAATTACTTAAGTATTTAAATAAAGTTATAGAGGAGTATTTTTTTTCAGTAAATAATAATCAGTAAACTTATATAAGGACTTCTTAATACTGCCATTGAAAATTCTACGATAGAATTACCTTAAGAATAAAATAAACAAACGATCTGCCGGGGACAATCTCGAACTTGAATTAGCCGAACCGTTGGTTATAAAACCTATTTCTAACTCGAACGACGAACGGAAGAATATACGCCACGTGTAATCAAGTGGATATACTCTTATCGAAGGAAGGAAAAAATCGCGATTTAATGCTAGAAAAAATACGGAATCACGGGGGACTCGGAATGAGTGAACGAGGTGATGCACGCGTAGACGTCACATAATTCATACGAACGTTGTGTGGTATTGCGTCGCGCGCTTTTTATCGGTCCATTTTTTATTTCGCCGCCGTGTTTCATCCCGTAACCGTAGTGTCCGGTGGCTCGAATAACGACTGCAACGAAAATACAATAAATATCGAACTCGGTATTTCCGTAAGCGTACGGCGCGATAGAAATAGCGGGGAGTTCGTTAGTTACACACACACACACGCATACATAAACATACTCTTTCCCTCTCCCTTTCTCTTTCTCCGTATATTGAACGTCCCCGAAAGTCGCACCCCTTCCCGCCAACCATACGCGCGGAGACATTCTGTATATTTGGAGCGCGTGTGCGACGATCGAAGCCCTCATAAAGGCATTTGCGGATTCCCGCTCGTTTCTGTCTCATTCCTCGGTTAATTAATTTTAAGCGGGCTTGATGACAATTTCTGCTACGTGGACATTTCTGCGGCTCATCGTGAAAATATTACCAAATACTATCGAAACGTTAAAAATGCGAGAATGCCTTTTCGTCAGTTTTCTTCTTTCTTTTAATACAGCGAAGAGAACTTGCTTAAAACTCGTCGAACGATCGCTCATTAGCATTTAATGCGACGAATGAAGACCGGTAACTTGCGAACGCGCGCGCGCGCGAGAGAGAGAGAGAGAACGGATATATAAACTCAGTGAAGATTCCACGACGAGACTTGGGGAAGGGGGGGGGGCGTGTCCGATATTTCTAACTTCTGGAGTTGATCTCTCTCCGTATTTTCGAAGTAGGCAAAGTCCAAGCGTAGTTTCCGGTCGAACGTGCTCGCGACCGTTTCCTTCGTATTTGCATGCATTTGCACACGGAATGGAGGGACAGAGAGGCGGGCTTAATGTCACGGCCCGATCGGATCGACGTCGTTCACTGTGTTGTGTTTCCAATCAGAATAAAATGCCAACGAAGTGCCGGTGATGGCGCGCGTAACTTTTTTACGGTTACTTTGGCCGGCGAGCAAAGCGCAGTTTAATTCCGGGGCTAACGGTTAATTAAAAAGGCACAAAACATACACCCCTTCCGCGGAGAGATTTATCCGTCGCGGTGTTTTTTCTTCCCCGTTCTTTTTCTGAGATGTATCTCCTGCTCCCTAGGATCGTTGTCACGTGCACGGAGAAAATATTGTAGTGAAAATTGCCAGAAAATTCCGTAACGCCGGACCATACCGGAATTATAATTGAAATTTTTATGCGCGTTGTTATCTTCAACGTTACATTTCATTGTATATCTAAGGATAACAATGTATATCATAATTTCAGTCATAATTCCGCTATGTTCCAGCATTACCAGATTTTGTGGTAATTTTTACCGCAATATTTCCTTCGTATATATAGATTGTCTGTCGCAAGCCCATCCATCATATACTTATACGTTAGGTCAATGTGAATAAACGAGTCCTCTGCCAGTTTGCAAACAACCACGCAAAATTTTAAATTGTTAATTACTGAAAATAGCCGCGTGTATAAAGGGCTTCTTTAATTAACAACTAATAAATAAATAACAAAAGTATAAATGGTAAAAAAGATTTTTTTGTTCAAAATGGCCTCTACAAGCATATGACAGCTATTGTACCTAGTGGCAGACATCAATATATTGAACCTTGAACCTCAAACTTTGAACCTGTCGCTAGATACGTCAGCCGCCGTACACTTACAGATTAGGCCATTCTGAATAAAGAGAAATTCTCTATCACTCTGCAAATAACTACACAAATTTTTCAGTTATCGATTAAAGAAGCTTCTTTACATGGTCAGGTTCAATACTTAATAACTCAAAATTTGGCGTGGTTGTCTGCAGAAGAAGACTTTCTTGTTCGCATTAACCTAAACTACTAAAATATATGATGGATGGGACGGCTTGTCTGTATAATAGCCCGCATCTTCCGGGCTCCGCTATCGTTATCATTAACCACGTTGCTTTATCGATCTTAATATTATCGCGTTATCACTATTTATGTCGGCTCTTGGTCCGCTTTCTACGCCACATTGAGCGTCATCCACTTACTCACGAATGATGCTAGAACATTTCACGCGCGCGCGGAAATTGCCCGGCATTCCTCGAATTTCTGGCACGTCGTTTTAAGAGACATTTGGCATCATCTCTCCCTCTCTCTCTCTCTCTCTCCCCCTCTTCCCTTCCCTCTCTTTCACACACACACACACACACACACACGCTTCCTCGCTCAAATAGCCGTTATAATGCAATACTTAATCTTCATTTGTAACTATATGTGTTTCTAAACTTATTGTTCTTTCATTATTATATTACTTGGCAGGGGAGCGTCATTTGCACTATCCGCTTTCAGTGTCGTAGCGAGAGGTAAATCGCATTAGCACTCGCGCTACGCATTTTCCTTGAGGTATTCAAACGGCAACTTCAAGATGTTTCATCTTGTAATTTCGGAGTTACGTAGATTTACGACTGTTCGGTAATCCAAAAGGTCTGCTACGTTGGAAGTTATCTAAAAACTTATATTCTCACTTTGTGTCTATTTCGACACGACGACGCGTCTTGCGGCGATCTTTGCGATTTCCACTTTGTGTCCACTTAGCGACGACGTTTGAGGAAGTTAACATTTTCTCGACAGTTCGGTTATTTAGAATTATGACGCGGTGGCGCACCTAACGCGCTACATTATTATGTTTATTATGCGGTTAGCCGCGCTATTTTAGTCCGGAAGATACCACAGCGCGGTGAGTCACTCGAAACGCGAGAAACGCATAACACGACCCGTTGAGGAGTCTTCACTTCCTCCTCTCTCTCTCTCTCTCCTCCCCCGCGTCACGCTTTCTCACAGAATATGTTTAGATTTCGGAATCCGCGAGAGGTATCCTCCTACCGCCTATCTTTGCAACATCAACGTCGCACCGAGTGGCCAAGTGTCAAATTACCGTTTTCGCACAAGCACGAGACACGTTTCGAATCTCTTGAGCAACTTTCAGCGTCCGCTTCTGTAAAATCTGCTGTGTTAAATAATAAAGAAAAAAGAAAGAACGAAGAAGACTCGGAGGTTTGATTCGTTGAGAAAAATTACAGCTATTTTCAGCCTCAATTATTATCTTTTTTTATAGTTTTAACGAAACATACATGTCAAGTTATTATCACTGACGCTATAATCAGTATTATCATTAACAATCACTAGAAAAATTGTTCTCCTAATTGATTACTTTACGAAGATTATAGTTTAATTAAATTAACTCATTACAACTTTGAATATCACGCGACTGGCTTATACCTGACTTGCTCATCTCATATGCTATCCTTCTCTCGTTACAATACAGCTAAATTTCAAACAGCCTTTGTATACACAGCAATCAAATACTATAACATCCTTGCATCCAGCGCTCGCTTTGTATTCTCCCTTCGAACGTTTCGTTATGCTGCGAGTAATTACATTTTTTATTTACTTAGATTAATTAATTTACTTTTAGGTATGACAATAAAAACAGTTTGAAAACTAATGACTCCTTTTGGTTGTCGCCATTACTTTATATCCTATTTTCTGTTATCTAAATTTGTCAATCAATTAATATATTATTATTATTATTATTATTATTATTATTAGTAACAAAGAGGTCGTTCAACAATTATGTTACACCACAAGGGGATGGGGGTCTATTAGCTTGTATGACAGTCTGTGATGACAGAGAGAGAGAGAGAGAGAGAGAGAGAGAGAGGAGTAGAGACTATGGAATGTCACATTAAATGGGATAATTTGTAAATATGGATGCGCTTGGTTATGGATGGCGCTACTTTGTTTGTATTCGTGATATATTTGGTTATATTTGATGAAAATGTTTAAGTTTCGACATGATTTTGTGTTAATAATTAAAATATTCATTTTCAAATAAGTCTTCCTTTAAAAACACAACACACACTTTTATTAATTAAAATTATGAAATAAAGTAATTAATTTGATATTATATGTATTTGAGAAAATTATTCTAAAAATTATTTGTGTTTTAGAAGAGATTATAACGTGTAGTCCAATAATTATTACATAATATAATTATAGGCTATTTTTTGTTCTATACGTAGGAGCAGGTAATACCTCATGTCACGTAATATAGGAAGGAGGCGTTTGTTACACCACAAGGGGATACGCATTTTGCTTTAAGGCAAAATTGTAACAAAGAGAAGGAGGTGTATAAAATATCCAAATTTAGTGTGACGTAATTGTTAATTAGTCCCAAATGCCAAATATTTTTCTCCCAGTGTCAAGCGTTCGAGCGAAAGTCGGTCGAGTGAATTTTACATAAAAGAGAGGGATCGACTTTTCACGCGATTCTTTCGTTCGTATCGAAATTATTATGTTTTCGGCATGTTTTCCGAGTTCCAAGCGGCGAAGTTGGCATCTCGTAAAAACCGACTGCATAAAGTCGTTCTTTCGCGTCTCATTGCTCCGCACTCAGCCGCGGCGCCGGTTTATTCTGCCGACCGCGCTTTCTTAGACCGATCGACGACCTCGTAAACACGACCGTAGCCGACGTGAGAGGGAGAAATAGAAATTTCCGCGATTTCGACGTTCCGTTGTTGTTCCGCGAAGAAGCGTTTATCTCTCGTGTGACTAGAATGAATACAGAGTCTGGACGATCATGACAGATTTTTCATCGGCTGCGGACTATTTGGAAGCAAAATGACAGAATCAATCGATGCTGTTATATACTTACTTTGAACACCAGTGTACGCGGGGAAAAATCAACAAACTAACCAATCATATTTTCCGCAAGGTGATAATAAAATAAAGATAAAATTTGAAACATTAATAGATCCAAAAATTAATGAAAAGATTGCAACACCATTTTTATATTTCACAGTGCCTATATAGTCAGCGACCAAAAGGCTGCAACACTTTTTCTCGATGAGTTTCCGCAACGCATCTCGTATCCAATAGGAAAATGCATTTTCTGAGAATTACTAAAAGACAAATTTTCACATTGGACACGGGATGCGTCCCAAAATTAATAAAAAAAATATTGCAACCTTTTGTCGCTGACTATAGATCTGCTCTTTCTTATTTAGTTTTAATTCAATAAGTTTGAAGCACGATGTATATTCTTATATATTTATAGCAGATAAATATAAGAAATAAATATCTATATATGTTTATATTAGATAAATATAAGAAATAAATGTGGAATGAGAAAATCTTTAAATAAATTAATACAATGTGCTCATTCACTACCATCATTACGGCAAACCTTATAGTAACTAGAATCGCCAGAAATAAATGACAACTATCGGCGCCATTTTGTTTCAAAACCAACAATTGTCCAGATCCTGTATTTAATCGTATCTCTCGCTGCTCGTGCGTGAGCTTACGAGGACGAATGTCAACGTCGAGGTGGAACCGATCGCGGGACAGACGGCCGATTGCGAGGACCGACGTTTATTTTTGCGCGGGAGGTATTCTGAGGATCACCACGGGCGCAAACGACTCATTTTATAGATCGATCCCGAAGCACACGACGCTATTTTGAACCGGAAGAACCGAGCCGCGCCCGGATGCTTCACGCTACGTTATTGTTTCTCCCATGGGGCGAGTTCGGCAACACGCGCGAGATTTTCGGCGGTGAGGGAAGAGAGAGAGAGAGAGAGAGAGTCGCGTCACGCGCTCGCGAAACATGGGAGAGGCCGAAATTTGTATTTTTGAAACGTCACGCGATGCCGCTGCAAAATTTGAAATATAAACGCTTCACGGCACTCGCACAATCGTTCTCGACGAACTGGGCATTTCGCTCTGTCCTTTTTTTTATTTCAATGCGTTTTTACCGTTCGCGGGATAGTACCTGCGTAGTGGTACTTTTTTCTTTTTTCATCGAATTCTCTCTCTCTCTCTCTCTTCCTTTTCCGTCTCTGTCTTCTCTTTCTCTCAGCGCTGTTCACTTTCGCCTCTCCTCGTCTTTTCCTCGCTCACTCGCACACCAGTCCGAAATGGGTCGAGAGGACGCAACCGTTGCTATTATAACGCTGCTACCTCCCGTCTCGATCACTCGTAGTTGAAGTCTGGCCAAGTTTCGATATATTACGCAGCGTCTCAATGAGCTGAGGCCAGTCGGCGTTACGAGCTGCCAAGAGGGCGGGGACTGCGCCGCCGGCTTAATCGAGAATTAATCGTGACTCCTCGAAACAAATCAAGGGGATGCTGGAGCGACGGCCGAACTTCGACGGGAAAACGCCCACATCTAAGCGGAACTGAAAATGTCGGTAAATTCTTGACAGTTTTAATGTGATACGGCAGCAAACATATTTAAATGAGCATACGAGAGGACATAGAAGTGTAAAAAGGGGATAAAGTACGATGAAACGAGTGAATAATAAGATAAGGAAAGAAAGAAAGGGAGAGAATTTAATACATTATTATTGTTTTATTTATCCTGCATCTACACAGTGTGCAGATGTATAAAACCCGTTCAATTTAGTTTTGTTAATACTCTAAGAAAATCGTACTTGAAAATTTTGTCGTAGGATGCAAAGGTTATTTTTGTAAAGGAATCCCACGAGAAATATTTAAGCGTCTTTTTCTCTGTGTACACCGTTGTCCCTTAAGTCACTCTAAAGTGCGAGGTACATTCATTTTGCACGTATGAACTGTATAACTTTTATATTGAGCAAACGTTTCCATAGCTTGACAGCAGCACGCACGGTAACAGTGCAGCCCTATGTACACTTTTTGAATTTCCTTCCGTTCTTAATTTCCAGTTTATCGTTCCGCACTTTGTAACTATGCACGTGTACTTTACGCGTGTAAAAGGGCTTGAAATTTCGCAAAGCCATTTCGAAGAATGATGGGACTTGTAATGTCAGCAATCGCCAATCACTACGGTATCCCCTTAATACGCACCCAAGCAGCAGCTATATAGCCGTCCCGGATACGCTATTTTCGCCGGCGCGCCGGACATCCGCCGGTCATTCCGCGAGTCGGACAACGGATTCGCGTGTCCTTGCATAAATGGATGACCCTACGTTGTACGCGCGGAATTCGCAGCCATCACGTTATTGTTAGCGATCCGCGGCGAAAATATCTCTTACGCCCAAGCGAATTATTTGTCAATACAGCGCGAGCGCGCGTGTAAAACACGGAGATAATCGATGTGAAGAGACGCGCGTGCTCCGATATAAATTCGGAATTTCACTTTTGCCCGGCGAAAATTTGAGCGGGGAAGCCATTTGCGGGGTTTATTCAACGCGCTAAAAGGTTTCGACCAATCGCGCTTCCGAAGGGTGTAAACACAACGAGCGGCCGGCAGGCCCGCGAAGGGGGAATTTTATTTTCGAATTAATCGCTAATCGATTCTGTTAAACGAAATTCGATCCGACGCTTTCCGCGGAAAAAGAAAATAAAATGCACGCGTGTATCGAGCGCCGGGCGTGCAGGCGCGCGTGCCGCGACAACAATTGGCCGTCGATAACATTTTAGGATATTAATATTGCATTCCATCGCTGAATATAGCCGGCGCAACGCGCCGCTAATTAGTCAAGTTTGTTCAATAGCGAATCAAAATGGGCTTTTTGTCGCGATACAGTTCGTCGCGCGCGGCAGAAGTGAATAAAACATCTCGCGTAACGCGGCTGAAAGTCCCCAGCGGCTTGTGATAACGTTTACAACCGTGGATAATGTTTGTTTGCGGCGCCGGGAAAATATTGTATTTCCTCTCGATTCTCGAGAACAGCGCGCGCGCTATGTTAGACGATACGATGAGACAGTCGCGCATTTCGTAAATTAATTTTCCCACTGACACCTCTCTCTCTCTCTCTCTCTCTCTCCCTCTCTGCTCGTCCGTAGGAGACGAATAACGTAATGAAGCGGCGGGGAATTCTGTTTAGTCTTTGCACATGTTGCGCAAGCTCGAGCGGGAAGTGTGCTTACTCTTTATGCGACACGAAGAGGACACTAGCGAATATAAAATTATGCGCGCGAAGACAGTTTATTGGTCTAATTTGAAGCGCGTTCGTTTCCACCAGGGCGCGCGGCGCGTTGTATTCCCATTCGGACACTCTAATCTGTCATTCTCTACGGTGACGGCTGGCATGCAATTTCTCGTATTCACGCGTGTCAGGTCGAGTAGAAGTAAACGACGCGACCCCGTCAATTACTAGCGACACTCTAGAATTCCATTTAATCGCGCGCGCGGCACTCTCGCGATGTCTCACGTCAGGAAGGAATTTTACCGCTATTTTAAGCGGGCGAAATCTCCCGCACGCGCGAATTGAGATCCGATCCGGGTTCTCCTCCGGAGAGGGCGGGATTAGCGTTTGATTTCTTCAAAGTATCACCTCTCTTCCGCCGACGGGAAACAAGAGACGCGTCCTCGCTCTCGCGCGTTTACTCACGGCCGTGCATTTATTATTCTGGCGCGTCGCAATAACGCCCGGGGCGAATACTTAGGATCAACGGTGACGAGCAAAAATGCGCGACGTTTGTCCACGTGGACGTTTCATTTCGTTGCAACGCGCGTCAAGCGGCTCCGGCCTCGTCATCTTTTTTCCTTATTGCGGAGAATGGCGAGGGGCGTTGAATTCGGCGCAGTCGGCCGGCATTTAAGGCTCGCCCGCCGCAAAAAGCCCGAGCAACCTGAGGCTCTCTCTCTCTCTTCTCCCCTCTTTCGCGGAGCTCCCTTATTACCCGGGATTCCTCAAAATAAAGGAAACGTTTCCCTAGACAGGGTGCACTCGCGCGGGGGGAAACGTCGGGCGGAAGATGAGAAGCCCGGGTCGAGACGTGGTAACGTTACTTTACGAGATGTAATTCGTCGGGGGTGTGACACGTGACACGTAAGAGCTCAATCTCTTCGCTCTGGTCCCCCCCCCCTTTCCCCTCACCGTGCAGAAAAGGGGGAGCGTCATCCACCTGTTTCTCCTTCACCCGCGCCTTTTTCCTCGCCTGACAGCTGACGTCGTGGGAGGCCGAAACTTCCCGTTGGCGGCACTTTTCAAAACCGACGGAAGAAACGCGGGCGATTTGTTATTTGCGCGGTAAGAAGGGAAGTGTGTGAGAGAAAGAGATAGGAGAGGGGGCCTCGGTTCTCGCCCCGAGGGGAGACGAATAGCCAAAGAGAGAAGGAAGAGCGGAAACTAAAGAGTTGCTTTATGAGAAGTAATTCATTGCAGGCGCGACACAACGAGAGCTCGATCTCTCCGCGCGCGTCTTCCGAAAGCCGGAAAGTGAGGGCGCGATTTTTCTTCCTCCCCCTCCTTCTCAGGCCCCCCGTCTTCTTCGTCATTCTTCCCCTCCTCCTCCTCCTCTTGCTTTTCTTCCGTCTCGTTTAATAGTCGAGAGCTTGCGCTTCGCTCGTTTCATTTTGAGTTGTCTATTGACACAAGTTTCTTGAACTAAGGGCGTAATACTTAGAAGAATTGAATGCACTGGGCGCTGAGAAGAAAAACGAAGAGAGAAGGAACGCTTCTTGATTAGATAATTTCGCGCGAACTTGGTTCAATATGCGGAATGTTGGGTAATTAGCGGTACAACTGCGAAAGTGCTGATTCTCCTCACCGCGGACCATGCGATTAAATTGATCGGCGAGCGCGAATCCGTCCTCGCGAATAAACGCGAGTTATCTTGTCGCGCCTCCAGGCGACGCTTGCGAACTTGTCCTCGCGCGGACCGGCGAATTTTGTAGAACGCGTCCGCGACGTTGGAACAACGGAACGACGAATGGGCGAAGAAATTTCACTTTCAAAGAGTGGCGTGTGTACCCGGTCTCGCGTGTCTCTAATTATTCGGGCTGCCCTACTTCGCTATAAATTATTGTCAGTCCACCTCTCACGTCAGCTGTCGTATCCGGCGGAGTTTACCAGCTTGCATTAATGCCGGAAACTCACGACCAGACCAATTCTCACGGGCTTTGATGCCCGCCGAACGTTGAAATCCCTTTTCTGCTTAAGGGGAGTCTGATTTTTTTAGGGCTTTTCGCACGCGCGCGCACGCCGCTTGCTCCCTAACGAGGCTTTCATGTTTGTCCGAGAGGAATCCGCTTACTCGGCAAACCCGACAGGAGTGAAAGCAGTTTTAGTTAATAAGTCATTTTTATCAGCCGGCTCCGCGCGATTACCGCGCATTTAAGGGATAATTAGAAACTGACCGGTCGGCGATAAAACACGCATGATGTGTCGCAAAATATGCAAAACTGCAAAATTGAAATTGGAAATTTGAAATTAATCGTATACACAAAAGTACGCAAAGTGCGAATATTATCCTAAATCGCTTTTAACTTTCATTTCTTTGGGGCGGCGGGGGAGGGGGGGATTTTCGAATCGCCTTGTTGCCGCGGAAATCGTAGGAGCGAACGGGAGATAATTGTTTCTGGGGACGCGCGGAGCGAGAAAGCGTGAATTTTCAGCATATGAATGCGCGCGCGCGGGGCGAGAGCGATTCTGATTGACGCCGGTGCAGGGAAAAAAGAAGAAAAATTATTTGCACAGCTAGTTTATTGGCAGATCCAATTTCCGGATCAACGATGAACCGTGGCCGACGATCGAAGTACGCGCTTCCCATCCTGCAGGTACACGCGATCCGTTTTATGGCGGATATGAGAGCCGCGCTATTCGTGCGCTCACACGTACTGTTTTCCTATGAATTTTTAAACCGCGCTCTTTTCTATTTAAACAAAGTTAGCGGCGGAGCCGAATATCTCGCAGAATATTCGCTACCCTCCGCGCCTTATCCTCGAGGAGTCTCTTACCGTGGGTCGAAATTTTCATTCTTAATTAACCTCGCGAATTCCATCGAACTTGCAGAATCGGTTGAGAGTGAGAATCACGAGATATAATATTTATACGTTTTATACTATTGTTCTATAATGATGGCTTAAAGAAAGATATATTTCAGTATTATTTAATAATCGTAATCATCATCATTTGTTGACGGGGGAATGCTCTTTAGTTATTGGATGATACAGAGAAAAATTTGTACAGAAAAGGGAAGGAGAAAAGATTTTTATAAAAGACGGTATGAAAAAGAATGATGTATTACGTGTAACATATAATATAACGATAAATTATTGGGAAACACCGTGACATAATAATATTCGATTATCCCCCGATACTTTTTTGCGTTTAATATTTTCCTTGTGTTTCAATAAGCAACATAATAATTATGTAACGAACGCATTATTTTAGCTAAAATAATGTGATAAGCAAATATTAAATATTCATGTAATGGGATTAATGGATTATTAAAACAACAAACTTGCTTTCTCGTAATCTACTTATTACCGTCGTTTATTAACATCGGAAATTTCGATGAAACTTAAAGATTCACGCGGAGTGAAAAATAAAGAGTTATGGAAATACAAATAACAAATTGGATGGCCAATAATGCTGTCTATTAATAGAAATTTTAATCTGGTTTCGGCATGATAATAATCTCTCGAAAAGAAGCGAGAGAAAACTGCGTTGGTAAATGTAAAATGCGACTTCGGGGATGTTTTGGAAACGTGTTGATTGTTTTTATCTCTCAACTGTAGTGAAGTTATTACCGTCAGTTATTGACTAGCAGGTGATGACGGTTTTGTTTTAGTGGGGGACGTTTTTGCCCTTCTTGTCTATTGTGTCGCTACTGTACGTCTCGTAGCTGCCGTGTTACGCACACTCCGCGATATAACGCGTATACGTGTGTTGGTGCATTAGTTACCATTCTTGTGACTTTTAAAATATCGGATTTGCACGCACGATTTTTCGATCGAATCGTATCTACGCGAGTGTCAGGATCAGTGCCAATGTCAGTGTTAGTGCAAGTGTCAGTGACATGAGAGAATATCCAGAGTGCCACGACGGACAACCAGAAGCCAGGATGCTGGATCGAGAGATCAGGACGGAGAAAACAGGACCGGTATGCAAATAGCGATATATCATGTGTTTCCAGGTATGTTAGATCAATTATTATAGACGATATGTCCGATCTTAACGGATATTTGATCAGTAACGGATATTTCACCGAAAATAAGAAGATGCCCGAGTCGAAATTTGGGTCAGCATTCGTAATACGTCATCTTTTAACAAATAATTATCGCTTCATGAATCTTTGATTATTCACCAATTTGTACCTGCGTTTCATACATCGTAAATATTGATTCAAATCGTTGAATAACGTTGAATATAACAGTCCATGAATACGAATCTATAATTGCACACTCAATCAGATATTGCAAATCATTCACGACTATGAATTCTGGCTTTAGAATTTAGCACATATCCCGCTAGTATTGATTTTCACGTCTAATAATGCTTCTTGAGTCGCGATCTTGTTTATATCTGCCATTGCTGCCAATGCAAACCGTATCTTTTTTAATAGCAGTCTCTCCTTCGCTCTTTTTTTTCTCCGATTAATCTTGTTATTTTGTATCGGGAATCCAAATTTAAATTTCCATTACTGCAATTTCCACCACGGCATTATTAGACACATCTTTCACAACTTCTCACCAGTTCTTTTAAGAACTCCAAGAAAAAAGAGAACGTTTTTAAAGAAAAAATGTTGCGTCATATATCTTTTACCTTCATTGTTCACTCATATTATTTAATATTAACGAGAACATGACAGTAAATAATCACTTGTCATCATCAAAGATAAGACATACCCCCATAATGTACAATGTTATATCAGGAGATCGCAATAGTTCGTTGGATTTTAAACCATATTTTCTTTATTAATCGTAACGATACACGCTATGTAAAATCAAGTAACATGTATCCACAATCGTTATCCACCAATTGCTGCCGCCTTTGAGGCAATTCCGCATCTTTAAAGTGACTCGTTTTTTGAGCCCATCTTCATCGATCCGACAAGCCTTGCAATCCCCTGATATATCGATCTTCTCCATTGGTTCTTCATGTTCGACGGAATTTGCAGGGTCAATGTAGAAGCGAAATTTCGACTCGGGATACGTCCGGTCATACGTTCGCTTATGAAGGATTTGCAGAAACTCTTTCAGAGTAAACCTCTCGCTTCGAAATCAATTCTCCTAAACGTTTTAGTCCCGATCTGCAGTAAGTGTAGCAAGCCTTTAACTTTTTGCTCTAAGCAATAAAAAATATAACGTAATTTCGGACAAAATGCGTTTATCACGCTGCCAAGGATCGTAAAAACGCTTAAATCTGAGGAATCGCGGCATTTGGTAGCGCTGGAAATGCTTCCTGCTAAAAATTACGTTACAATTTAGTAGAGCTTGGGGCAAAAATGTAAAGGTTTATTACCACCTATTGTAGATCCAACGTTACTGCTTACGGCTCCAAATCGCCCAACCCGTCTCTGACACGTACGCTTTTGTTTTATCTGAGCGTCGACTTAAGCAGAGATAAGACATAAGTCCCGCGCGAGCGCCGATTAAATGGCTGCGCAAAAGGTTACTTCAACGGGACCGTTGAATTTCCAACGCGATGAAATGCATTCTGCACCGGCACATTGATATTTCCATTAAGTCGGCGGGCACAGCGAAAGAAATTAGAGCGCGTTCCCGGCGCGATTGTTGCATTTTGAGCCGGGCAGAAGCGGCGCAGGCTCAAAGAAAACGGGCGTGCCGCCAGGAAAGTAGTGGCTTAATCGTCGCGTCTTGGCAACCGATTGTAGACGGAAGAGGGAAAATATCCGGAGAATCCGGTCGGCCAGAAGTACTAGCGTTATAATCGTGTTTCCCGAGACGCGAGACGGTTCCCCGAGCCGTGACACGCGTTAGCATAAATCCGACTCGATGAACAGCCGGCGTTGCAGTTCCGAATGCAAGCTACAAAAGGTGCGTCTTAATCGCGAGATGACTTTAGGTAAAACGGCTGGTAGAGTTCTCTTGACACCGCGGTTTATTCGGAGACCGGTTCTCGATCGGTCTTCTCAATGAAATTTCCCCGAACGTCAGTTTTCATTACTCTATATTCGAGACATTTCTCCGCGCGATGGCCACCGTTGTACTTGCGAGCGCGCGCGATCTTAGGATATAATAGCTTAATCGCCGGTTATTCGACGGTTAATTTCGGGTTAATTTCGGCTTAATTCCAAGTCGGTGTAGAAAGTGGTTAGCCGGACTAGCCGGATGTACCTCCGGGGAGTCCTTTTCACGAGGCGTAGAGAATAGCGTTTCTGGATTTTCACACTCTTCGTCGCCGGCTGGGGAGTCCCGGTGGTACTTTGATGTACATTTCTTTAGAATACGTATCTGGCGCTTGAATTTCTCCGTTATCCGCTCTCCGGCTCTCTCTCTCTCTCTCTCTTTCTCATTCTCCATCTCCCTCGTGCTATAATTACCCGCCGTGTGCTAATGTACTTTTTATTATCACGCTTTTACTCTCCTCATCTTCAGTCGGTCATCAAACGAGCGGGCGAAAAAGAAGTTATCGTTTCTTCCGCAATTAGTGACTTGTTTCGTTGGAAGCGCTTCGCGATAATCAGTCGCCGGCAGTATTCTCCTTGGGCGATGTTCGACCGCGGTCAAACGTTCAGTGTATCGACGATTCCCGCAGAAGGCTGTGTGCGCGGCACGGCCCCCCGGTGTGTATTAATCGTCGGGCGCGTATCGGTGATCGATAATGAGATTAATATCGGTGAATTATTTCTCGCGACAGGAGTCGGCCGGTCGCTACCGTGCCGGCGGAATTAATCGTCGTAAAAAATCGGCAGTTTAAACGCACCTGAAGAGCTACCGGCGTCACGGGGCGCGGAGGAAAAATTACTCGCGCAGGCAGTCCATTGCCAGATTCAATTTCCGGATCGCCCGACTGCCGCGAGCGCGCGCGCGCGCGCGCGTTACGACCGATTGTACGTGTACGCTGTGCGTGCGTGCGTGCACGTGACTCGTTTTACGAGAGATACGGCGAGAACGACGCGTTTTCCGCGCGCTCACGTGCAACAAAGACAACCGTATCTTTTTTAATAGCAGTCTCTCCTTCGCTCTTCTTTTTTCTATCGCCTAGCAACGCGCTCGCAGAGTTTAAGGTTATCGCATATCGCAGAGTGTCGTATTTTCAGTAGTGCGTAGAGAAAGCTACTTATAAATTTACTATTTATCAGGCAAAATTACGTCCCTACACATTTATTTCACCTTCTAAATAAAGTGTTAATTTGAAACGAAGTTGAGGTAGACATATATACAAATATGAAGATATTATTTCTTATTTTTCTTATTAATGCTGTTGTTATACATTAATCTAATAATGATATATAGGTAATAGATCTAATAAATAATATACAGATATACAGATAATAGAAAAAGATGTGTATATGTGCGTGCGTGCGTGCGTGCGTGCGTGCGTGCGTGCGTGCGTGCGTGTGTGTGTGTGTGTGTGTTTAAATATGCGCATATGTATTTCGAGGATAATTATAAGTTAAACTTCACGCTGTATATTCAAAACAAAGTAATTCTGAAATTTCGTGCAATGTCTTTATATTAGTCTTTAATATCACAGTAGTTTTCCATAAAAATTTTCAATGTGGTTTAGAAGAAATTAAAAATAGACGTTAACGCGTTGACTGCTGCGTAGATTTTCACTAATTATTCAATGCTCAATTCGAGTTTGAATAATGAAAGATGTTGTAAATAAATTGCAATTTGCAATGCATATTTGGTCAGCTCGTTTCATTGGCTTTCTAACGACTATATATTTAATTTAATATACGCAGTTGGCTGTGTTTCATTCATAAATTAATAAGACACGGAGTATTATAGCCACCGATGGCCGACACGGCAGTCAACGTGTTAAAAATAGAACGTTAATCTCAAAGGATGCGTATTAAAAATGTCATCTTTAGTTGCGAATATCTCAGCTTCCGAGTAGTCAATCTGCTCCTAATCGTGTCAATAATTAGGTCGTATTTAAATCTATATATAGTGCAAGTTTCCGCCAATTCTTAAAACACACATTTTATATTATCACTACTTTAACTCGACAAATCTCTATGCTCTCTGTCAGCGGTGCGGAAACGGATTTACGCGATGTAAGAAGCTGAAGTATTGGCGAGAAGTCCACGGGACAAGATTGAGAAGCAGGCGAGACGCTAACGAGCCGAAGCGCAAACGACACACCGCGTTTCGTCGCGTTAACTTTTCCAATCGGAATGCGTGATATCGTGAATTTCGGAGTTCTAAAGAAGGCTGTTGCAGAGATGAGGATACTCGGACCGAGAGAAAAGAGGAGAGCAGGAACGTTAAACATGAGCATCGAGCTTATCAGATACGATGTTACGGTGGAACAAAAAAGCGGAGAAAAGCGGTAATACCGACGCGCAGAAGAGAGATGTAGCGCGAATAAACGATAGCATCTCTTAAGATACGCGCTATTATTACCTTTATTATTGCGTTGAAATTCCCTAGTTATAGTTATAATGTATACACCGGAAAGCGTTCCCAGGCAGCAGTCGGATTAAAAGACAGAGATTAGGTCCGAGAGCCCTCGAGAGAGCGAGAACATTAAACATTCCTTATCCGTTCGCGCGACGCAACTCACCCGCGCTCGCGCTCATCTATCGCAGCTTCTCGCGCGGCATTTGCATCTCTCCCGCGCTACGCGGTGGCCTTGCGCTCGCTTTCGCCGCGTTCCAACGTTCGAAGTCGAGTCGCCCCGATTATTGCTCCTTAAACACGCCGCGTAACCGGTCGAGGTATTTAGCGTCGCACGTCTCCCCGCGCGCTCCCGGCGCATTCGGACTGCGAGAAACGCGACGGTGGCGGACGTCGCGACGTCCTATCGAATGTATAATTCAAATTTCGCTGTATGAATAATGCGTGAGGATGCGCCAAGCCCGGGGTGACGGCCGGAGGGAGGGGGGGTAAAGGAAACGACAGGAGGATCCGTCCGGCTTCACGAGCGAGGAGAAGAGGGAGAGGGAAAGAGAGAGAGAGAGAGAGGGCCTTGCCCCCGCTTCGAGTGTAACGTAATAAATAATAGGTAGTCCGTTCCCTCGGTGGCCCCTTCAGGCAACCAGCCCCGGTCGCCGCGCGTCCCATTGCTGAAATATTCAGCAGTAGTAATGGCCTGGAACTCGTCGCCGTCCGCAAACCCACCTGTCGTTCGCGCAACCGATTCGGACGCTTGTCGCTCCGATCTCGTCGCTCCTGATTGCTATCGATCTTCCCGTTGGTGCGCCTTCTCTCCCGCTCATCTCCTTTGTTTCCCTCCTTTTCCCCCGCGCGCAACGATTTTTTTCACCGCTTCACCGTCGGCGATTCTATCGACAGCGGGAATACGATCGCGTCGTCGGACATTTGTAGAATTACAAACCGGGACTCCGGATTCGCGGCGACGGATATTTATACGGTTGCTGTCGACGCGTTTTCATTCGCTGTGTAAACGCTCTCGCGATGCGATTGCGTAAACGGCGTTTTACGGGGCCAATAATTAGGCGACGCGATCGTCGGGTTCGTAGTCGGGTTTTTTCGCGGGTTTCAACGCCGAACGGTATGCCATTGCGCGTCCGTTTGTTACCCCTTTATTCAGTAATGAAACGACGTTGTCGTATATGGTGAAATATTTTGTGTTAAATTTCATACATTTCACGTCTCAATCAAAGCGTCCACGCAACTGTCATACTGAGGGAAAATAATTCTAAAGCTACGTGATCTTAAACGTGTGCTTACATATAAATCGTGTTATTTCAACACAAACGATTGTTGAATATCAATTCAACACGAAACTTTTAACAAGGACCGGTCTTAACGGCAGAACAAAATGTTTACTATGTAACGCGAGGGGGAGAAGAAGAACTCGCAATTTCATAGCGCTTTATTACATGATCCAATCGAGACGGGGCGAAAGAAGGGCACGCAGTGGGAGCGCTCGCTGCCGAGGAATCCCTTCGAGCCCCGTCGAGAGTAACAAGTAATACGTTACGTCGAGATTAATCTCGGTTTACTCGAGTAGGAAGATCGTCTGAGCCAAGCCGCTCGTAACACCTCGATTAATTAGAAGCAAACGGTTCCCGAGGCTTATCGTCGAAGGACGTCGGCTAACCCCGATAAAGAATCGTACAGGCGCATCAGTCGTCGGGATGATCGATAAATCTCGCTTATGGCACTTACGAATTCATAGTTCAAAGAGAGAGCTCCTCGTCGAAATCTCTTTTCGGTGAAACGGTGAACTTTGCTGATTCCTCCCGCTCCACCCTTGTGAACGGCGAGTTCACCTTTAAATTCTCCCGGCAGGGCAACGAGAGAGAAAGAGAGGTAGAGGTGAGAGAGAACGAAGCGAGAGAGCTCGCGCCTCGGTGGCCGCCCAACTTCGCCCCGTACATGCGCTTGACGTCGGTGCTTAATTCCGCGAAGCGGTCCAAGGAGGACGATGAGCAAGTTCCCCGCGTCGGCCGTAAAACCTTCCCAACCCCACGAGTCTCCCTGCATCCGGTCGCGTCTCCGAAAGCGGCCTCCGTGGTCGCAAGGCATCCGCGCGATGCCGTCCGACTAACTTCGATTCGTACTCTGTTACTCGCACCAGCGGCCGCCGTCGTCATTCGTCGCGCTTTGATGGAACCAATTAGCGACGGATGTCGACGGGTTGCGGCGGCGCTTCCGAGGGGCTTCCCGCACCACCCCCCTTGGTTTCCGAATCCTCGTTCGGCACCGCCGAAACTGCCCGCTATCTCCGTTTACGTGGCCGAATGTCGTTCTCGTCGCCGTCGTCTCGGCGAAGATATTTTCGTCACGTAAAAGGCCCTTTAATCCACGTTTTCCAATTTTTCCCCTGTCAACTTTGCCCTCCCACCCTCCTCCTTCCGTCACCGCTCTCGCTCTCTCTCTCTCCCTCTCTCTCTCTCTCCTGATGCTCTCATTCGGTCTTCCTTTTTATCCTTCAAGCGCATATCCTCTTAGTAGCTGGGCTGACGGTTCGCGTTTGAGAGAATGAGAGGGTGCAGGTTTAGATGATGACGAGCGGGGGGAGAATGGTAAAGAGGCGAGAAAAAGGGGGACCAATCTGATTCGAAGCATCTCCGATAATAGAAATTCACGGTGCGAAAAGACGCATGTCAGCGCGCATGTACGCTCCTTTCGCGGGGCTTTTGATGTCATTGAAGCGTCCGTGACGTGCTCCTCCTCGAGAGTTTATCGGGAATTAAACGGTTCTTATAAGAACGCGCGTTGCCCCGTCGAGACGTTGATTATCGCGTTTTTCGGCGTACCGTGCCGATAAATCCGTGCATTTTCATAGAAATGCATTCTAATCGAATAACAACGAGCAAATTATTCGGTACATCGTAAGAATAAACTTGATTAATAACGTTAAATTAGAATATATTAGACTGCGTATATCTAGTCAGAAACTCATCAAATATTAGACCATCAAGAATTAAGCAGGGATTTTGTAGTGTCATAGGTGAATATATAATTCAAGTGAAAGTTCCGGATTCAATTTCTTCTAATCGGCATTAATTACCACATGGCCCCGTTATTTTTCTTCTTCTGTATTTGGAATTATGCAAAGTTAAACATTAGCACAGCATTTTGCTAATGTGACCTCCTAAGAGTGCTGATAATACGACCTTTTTTTTTCGAAGTTTTCATATCGAAGTAGTTATTCGATAAATCGATTACAATCTATAATTCACTGCTCTACTTTTGGCAAGTATTTTCTGTCGAATAAGTGAGCGTCTAGATGAAAAACGTAATATTCATTGTTATTTCTTCTAAGAGTTTATTTTGAATACACAATCGACAACATTCTGACAAATATAGTCGTTTAGTTCCCGATATAAAATATTGTTTGTTGACAAAATTATTGTACAAAATATAAATAAGGGGAGGGACATAATTACCATCTTCCTCTCTATTAATATTAATGAAGGATAATTAATACATCCTCTCTTCTCTCGTTTCTATTTATCACGAACGGAAGAGAAAATAAAATTCCCTTCTCGCGTAAGAAACAACGCGAGGAATTTAGAAATATAACCGGGCACCGACCGAAGGTTCTTAGCTCGGAGCACGAAATTATTTACATCGGAGCGAAGTTGATCGGAGAACGCGTTCCGCCGGTAATGACAAAAAGCGCATAAACGCTATAGTACACGAAACGTTACTCCAAAGTTGCGATGCACTTGGCTGGTTGAAGGAAATGCCGTCCTACGGGGAGAGAGAGAGAGAGAGAAAGAGAGAGCAAGCAATGGGTTTCGGCGTAGCTGGCGTGGAAAGAGATTAAAGGATTTCGGAAATAATCTAGCGGAGTTTTGTTTTCTTTTTATCGAATCCGTGCTGCTCATGAAGCCCGCGATACTGCAGACGTCCTGAAGAAAAATATGTACGTCTCTATGATAAATAGACGCGCGATGACATCACATTGAGACCGGGCCTCCCTCCGCCGCCGCCCCCGCAGGTGACAATGATGGAACTGCCACCCTCAGGCACGCGCGCGCGCCGCCCGACCACAAAGGAGAGGCGCGCGAGACCGTAAGATATAGGACGGTCATTACGCCAACATTTTCTAGCCCGATCGATTTATGACTCCGCGCGTCTATTGTTTTGCTCCCGTCGCGTTGAAATACTTTTTGCCGCGCTGTTGCTCTCACGACTCGCGGCGGGAGAAAGGTCAAAGGACGACCGCGTAAGCGCGCGAATCGGGGAATCGTCTATAGATGCGACTCGTGCTAATTTTATGCGGTGGCGCAAACAGATTTTATCGTTCGCTTTTATCCGCGACTCTCGGGAGAAAAAACCGGGGAGGGAGGAGACGAAAAAGCGCAGTCGGAATTAATGNGGGGGGGGGGGGGAACAACGGATGAAGCGGTGTGTCTCGTTGCGTTTCCACGCGGCCGCTGCACGCGGTGGACAATTTTCTAAAGGCCTTTCCACGATACGATCGTTCACTTGGACGTGCGCAAAGCGTCTGAAAAATCCACGCACGAATCGCGCGCAAGCGCGTGGTAAAGAGCGCACGATGCGCGGGGAACGCGCGGTGTGACGGAGCTGTTCGCGCGAAAGAAAGGGAACGGCGGCTGCGACAACGCGCTGGTGACGGCGAAAGAATCGCATAATATCCTGGAGACAGAGGCATCTATAAATACATCGTTTGGACAGCATCGATGGACCGCGGGCGGTATCGCTTCCGCGTCCGGAGGCTTACGCTCGTGAAAGGGAATGGGGTAGTTTCATGCGTGGTCGCGCTTAACCCACCCTTATCGACGTGGTGGAGGAGGAGAGCGCGGTACGCGCGTCCGATGATCGAACGAATGGTATCAAAGCGACCGAAGTGCGATTGGACGGTCGCCAGCTGGCCATATAATTGAATATCGCGTTCCCCTCGGGCGGTGTCGGCCGCGTTGCTGCTTAAGCGTTTCGCGCAGCGTGCATAAATCAGGACAATTAGTTGCGCGCTCGTTCCTCACAGTCGCGCTAGAATGTCGCGCTGCATTTGCCGCGTTCCGGCGCTCTCGCATGCTCTCCTTCGGGCTTACGTCCCAGGTTGTACGGCGTAAATTAGCGCGATTCGTATATATTTGCCGCGCGCGATCCGTCTCCGGTCATCGGGGCTTCTCGGGGCCGCGGTTTGCCAGCCGGCGGGCGAACGCCATCGAACGCAATCGCGAGGTTTGCTCATTACTGCGAGAACGTGGAGAACGTAGAGGAAACCGGGGCTGGAAGTCACATGGATTAATTGTCACGAAGCTTACATCTCACTTAATGAATAAAGAAGCGTATTATTCGCTATGGAATAAAATCGGTGAATAAGTAAATATTTCACTTGGATAATTTATTTGGAGAAATATCTTACCGGGATCACGCAGGTGTTACTTAATCCAAATAGGAATTTGAAGTAGTATCGGAGTAATTATTCACTTGAGTCGAGCAATTGTTTTCTGTGACATTCTTCTTTCCAAAAACTGAAGGATGTAATATGAATATGTACATCGTACGAAACATTGCACACATCTTTTACTTTAATCGGTACGTAAAGATTGGCAATTAGTCCCGGTCTGCTCCAACCGACGAGAAGCCTGCGCCTGCCCCTCACGGGGAAATCGGCAGGAAAGTACACTCGGCGGAGGTTTTCGCGAGACTCGAGCGTAGTGGCTCGATCGATCCCACTTCTCGCTCACGGCGTCTCTCCCGAAGTGTTTCCAACGTGCGGCAGGCACCGCTTTCTAATCTCGATAGGAGATGCCTCACCCTTCTCCATTTCGGCCTCTCGACAATTTACGGATGCCAAATGACTTATTGCCCGGGTCGGGGGGATGTCGGAACTGTTATTTGACTACCTGTACCAATCTAATCCTTTGCCGCGCTATCTGTCTCCGCCCGCGCCGCGTCGCGTCGCGTCCCGCCGGGAGTCGGGCGAGTTTACACGAGGTATACGTCGAACGCGTGCGATGTTGATCGTTTGCCAGACTGCTAGGAATTATCATCCCCCGGATGCGCCTGGCGTACGCAGCTACATACACACTAGCTACGACGAGGAGGAGAGGCAGGTTTGCCGACGTTACGCGCGAGCGAAGATAACGTCGGCCGGTCGGCGTTGCGCTCGCTGCTCTCTTATTTGAACGTCTCCCCATCGCCGGGGAAGAAATTTATGTTCTATTTACCAAGGTTTTATGCGCTGGCTTCTAAGGACCGTGACGGCGCTCTCGAAAGGTCTACGCCGGTTATATATCACGCAACGCGCCACCGTAAGACGCTTGAGGAGCGTCCTTAGCACGGCATTGTGCGCGTTCTACTTTAAAACGCGACCCTTAATTTCGCGAAATTTCCCGCGCAACGTCGTCACGTCACGGCGCGTCGCGCACGGCTATCTGGATTTATGACTTCAGTTTCTAATTATAGCGACTTTCGCCGTCGGCACGTCTCTTTCGTTCGGGTTAACTGCGCGCACCGCCGCGCCCGTTTATTTTTACGCTTCCTCGTATCGACTTTTTCTCGGCCGGCGGTCGATCATCTTCGAGATAATCGCGAAGATAACGTCTATCTCCGAGAGAGATCCGACGTCGGTTTAAATACGCCGTCGATCTTCGCGGCCAAATCGTACGTGGGCGATAAATTATCGTTGCTGAAGACTTCCGTTACGATCGATAATTATGAAACACTGCGAGCTCGCGTCTTCCACCTGGCAAGAAACCCGACGCGTCCCGGAAGCACGGGGCCCGGTACAATATCCGGTGTATTTCGATAAAATCGAGTTGTCAGCCAAAGCAGTTATTTTCCTCGCGTAAGACGTCCTATTAAATCACGTGCGGACGCGTCATGGAAATGATTGAATTGTAATTTTGGCTGATGGACATTCTCTGGCGTTTTACGCGCGCTATAAGACGCGAAACGACGTGGTTATTACCTGCCGAATATTTCTGTCTCGAAGCCGACGAGATATGTCGGCCTGGTTACGCAATTAGCTGCGGAGAAGGCGACCGCCGCTACCACGATCTGCCAATTTCGAGTGACGGATGACGCCACCAGTGACGAGTAAAATTAGCCTCGCGGGACCGCGCCCACCATTTCACCTCGAGACTGTCAGTTGAAAGATTATGATTTTTGCACACGCGTTCCTACCAAACCAGCAGAATAACGTACACGCGTATGCATCGATCGATCGTGCCGCTCGCGTAAACGGTTGTTACGAAATTAGCGTGGTAATACAAAATTAATTAGCCAACGGCGCTGTAAGTAGTTGCGCCGCGTCACGCGCAGGAGAAGCGCCGAGTTTCGCGACAATGGCGTTTACAGCGACAACGACATTAAAATTGAGAACAGGCCGAGCGCGCGCTCTCGCTCGCACGCCGGACTCGCGAAATTTCAATTAGTGCGATGTGCATTAAATACGTCGACGGTGGGAATTAAATACGACGCGTGTCGCGCGATATTGGGACGGCCGGTCGGGGGAAAATATTGCGCCGCGACAGTTTCATCGTCGGCGGTGTTTCTCTCTCTCTCTCTCTCTCTTCGAGCGCGGTGGACGAGCGTGTCCGCGACAATGCAGGAACGCATAGACACATGAGCCGACGCACAGAGACGGCCGATGTATAAGGGCGAGCGAAAGGGAGAAAGAGAAGGGAAAGAGAAGCACTCCGACTTCGAAATCGATGGCGTCGCTCGCCCTCCACCCCGAAAGTCCCATGGTAATCTCGTGGCATGAGGCGCAGTCGTTAGAAGAGCAAGAGAGTGGTATAACCCGGGCGGCTTCGAAATTAGGGAGCAATTCCCCGATGCTTTCAGTTCAACCGCCCCGCGCGGTAGGTATCTACCGCGATCCTCTCACGACAGTCGGTCGTATCATACGTACACAGGTCGTCACAGCCGAAAGTGCCGTCCCACCGTGGTTAGATTATAGTTAGACATCTTCGTTCTCTTACTGATTTGTCTAGTCCTTTTTTTCACCAAACGTGACAGAGCTGAGGATCGTCATGTAAAGAGACTCTGGAGAGAGAGGGAGAGAGAGAACGAATCATTGTTGTAAGATGGATAGGAGATGAATACGAAAAGAATTAATTTTTAAGAAATCAAAAAATCTATTTTTACATATTTTATTATATATAAGTATGTAGTTTTATTACAACTGATTTGTAAATGCCCGTTGATAGCGTCATTCGAACGATATTTATATTTTAACGTCCAATTTGATGTTTATGATGAGCTTGCGACATGCAGATATATAAATTTTTATGGAAAATAACGGTTACTTGAAACAAGTAACGTTTCTTTTTGAATGTAGTATGCATTTTTCTGTGCATTACTCTGCTCTTTAACGAGATAGCCTTAATAATAACCAATCATTTTCATCGATTTTCCCATCACATTGATAGAGTGAAAAAACATTAATGGAGTTTTCTCTTACAAGTTAATTCCATATAAGTAGGCATCCTTTATGGAGGTAGAATTGTCTATTGACGAATCAAACGTCACGTTTGATTGGAAAGTCCAGTGGTGAATTTGATTGGATGCATATTAAGATTAATAACGCAGCTCGCAGGCGAGGAAACGTGCAGCATCTGAGGATGAATCCAAAACGATCATAAATATAAGAACTATGATACTGGCCTTATTTTGGTGCACACTGGTGCATCAAGTATACTTCGTCGTGACATGCCTCTCTTACTTGAGGGACTTTGGATAACGTTAATGAGCGTTGCACGAGAGACCGTCGTCGTCTCCGCGCGACGAACGTTTATGATTGTCGGCGTGTGTGCGAGCGATTGATTTTACCCGGTAGAATAACCGGTATAAAAATCACGGCCGCCATTCGTCAGCTGGCGGTCTTGTCGAAAGCGGGAGCGGAATTTTAACGAGCGATTGCCGAAGCGAGGAATTCCGTCGAAGCGGAGCCCACTCGGAGTTAATTCAAGAATAACGTTCCGTTGTTTATCCGTCATTAAACTGCGTCGAGGGAGTTTTCGAGAAGGGAATTTCCAATCGGTCGTCTGCTCTTCATACATGTTCCGTGCAAAATTCTTACCTCGTTCGCGCGTCATTCACGCGAGACGCGGCCCCTGAGTTTCTCGAGCCGTCATCTCCGCGCAAACTCGTCGCAATCCCGTTCGCGATCCGCGTTCGATGTGTACGTGCAACCAGAAATTGCGTCCCCGCCCCTCCTTCGCGCGAGTAACCTCCACGACCGCGCGCGCCCATGCCTCCTCCCGCGGAATCTAACCGCTCGCCCATTCATCCGAGCGCAATTAAGTAGGTGTCAGAAATTGCTTCATTAGCGGCGATAATGGCAGATAATTTCGCCGTGCCACGTAATTAACTCGTAATCGCCGAATATTACGTGCATCGCGCTAGCGCAACGCGCGACCCGCCAGCGGAAGCGAGCACGTACAGTAGGAAAGGCGCCCTTCCGCCGTCGATCCGCGTCGCCCTACGCGCTCGTCCCTTTCGACGAACGACACGGCCGCCATCGTCGTCGCCGCTGCGTTTTCGCATACATTTAGATGGCAATCGCTACCGGCGACTTTTATTGCCGGCAATCACGAAAGCCCCGGCGAGTTCCGTGCGCGCTCGCGTGGACAGACTCGTCGTGTCCTCCGTGCCCGCCGTACATCGCCGGGGCTACGAGTCAGAAGTTTCGCCGTTTCGTCGACGGTCACGATCCTCGGCGGGGTAGTGGTAATAGCACAGCAGGGGGTTGATCGGAAAACGTTCCGACTGCTGGCGTGGGCTTTAAGAGCGCGTCGGCGGATAACGCGGGAGGAAGGGAGACGCAGGAAGGAAGCCACGCGGCGCCGCAGTGCAGCGAGTTTTAATAATTGAAATAATAGCAGCGACTTTTCGTAGGGGAGGGCGGCGGGGTGCCGGCCGGGAAAGACGATAGGAAGAGAGATGGTAAGAAGATATGGGGAGGGGGGGAGCGGTGTGGCGAGCCCGGGAAAAGCACGGCTGAAACGAGGCGCTTCTCTCGACCGCCTAAGTGGAAAGTAACGAGCGTCGGTTACGTTAATACCACCGGCAACGTTCGCCTTTCTGTGCGCCCTGCGACCGCAACGATCCTGAATGCGCGATCGTTCGCGTTGCTTTCTTCACGGTCGGGCCGCCCCTGTGCGCGAGATGTCCATCAAAATCAAAAGCTTGTGTTCCACCGACTCCTTCGAAACTTGAACGGCCGTCGCTGCCTCCTCGGCAACGAAACGAATCCTGCGGTCGATGCGTGTCCCCGTGCGCACACATGAACGGACCGTGAAGAGCGTGTCCCTGAAAGGATACTCTGAAATGTCGGTCGGAAAAAGCTCTTCTCTCTTAAAACGGGGAAAGAACGATAAAGCACGAACTCGGGCCCTAAAAATGAAAGTCTTGTGTAAAAAGTGCAAAATTGGAAGGTTACAAGAGAAGTTTTTTATCGCGGCGTGCGAAAGTAAAACGTTGAAATCCCACGTGGCGGCGAAAGGGTAACGCTAAACTGTTTGCTCGAGGCAAACTCACGTAAATGCTCGCTTGACCTAATTAGATTCGCCTGATCCAGAAAACCCTTATCAAATTGCATGCGTTTAATATGCACGGGAATAAGGCGTTATAAATAAATTGGAAAGTTAAATTATATAAACGCCCCCGAGATATGTGTTCGGCCACGCATTATCGCACGCTTAAGGATGTATTGCCCATTAGTGCCGTATTTTCAACAGCGCATCAAGGGGGTCGTAATTAAATAAAGTATATATCAAGCAAAATTACGTCCTTATACATTTACTTCACTAAATAATCAATGTTAATTTGAAACGAAGCTGAGGTAGACACATATGCACAATATTACAAATGCGGGAATATTATTTTTCACTTTTCCTATTAATGCTATATTTATGCTTTAGTTGATCTAATACAGATGTATAGATAATAGGAAGAGGTATATAAGTATTTAACATGTGTGCATATGTGTATGTATTTCGAAGATTATTACATAGAAAAAATAGCCTTAAATCAATGATACATTGAGAAAAATGTCCGATCATATCTGATCGGATAATCCAATTGAAAAGTAACAAACCGATATATCCGACCAAGTCTTTATCCGATGAAAATTACAACGGATATGGCGACTAATTTTCCGATTAGATTTCATCGGTAACTTCATCGGATACTTTATCGGATAAAGGTATACATCACTTGATAAGACGATAAAAATTACAATTGAATACATCATTTAATCGGTTTATCTGATGGAAATTTTTCTTAGTGTAGATATTCTCATTTATAAGCAAGAATATTATAATATTCTTAGATTTTTAGTTTTGAATTGAATCCAAGTAATACTTGCGTAAATACAAATTCGATCAAATCAGGACTAAAAATTTTGTAAGAAAATTAAAATTCCTGCTTATATATGTGAGAATATCTATCATTGATTTAAGACTAATTTTTTTCCCGTGTATACGTTATAAACTTTACATCGCTGTATTTATGTGGTTGAAGTTTATAGAGATCTTCGAGCGAAAATTAGAAAAAAATTGTTTCATGTTTAACTGCGGTAAAAAAACGAAGATGTCCAGAAAACAATAAAATTGTGCAAAATGTGACAATATTGACATAAATCGACAAGAAAAATGAAAAAGATTGCGCGCGCGAACATTCATACAAATTAAAATTACTACCAAACTTTTGATGTCACTTTTAAATGTAATGTATAGATCAATTCATAATTTTTTCATAATTTTCTCATTACTTTGTCTTATGGACAATACATTCGTAATTATTACCATTTTTACTACCACCACCATGCCATTTAGTTTCGCGTATCGATTGTCGCTTGAATGAATATCGCCTCGTGTATATTTTCGCATGATTTTTATCGCGAAACTCTAGAGACGCGCAACGCGGATGCGGGCGCTATGTTCGCCGAGCTTTTTGCTCGTATTCTTATCTCGAAAGCCGCATCATCAAAGTGAATAGAGCATTTTTGTTCCTGCGTGCTATATTTACCTGCGGATAGGGGCGTCCCTCTTGAATCCTCTTACGTTCTCGGCAAACTTTAACCGCATATCGAGCGACGCTCGCGACAGATATCGGGCGCCAGAGGATATCAGGCGTTATATCACCCATTTCGTAAGTCGGAAGAAAAAAAGTTTATTGCGGCGAGCACGCATTAAAAGACCACCTAACCACCCGACGACCCCATAAGTATCGACGGCTTTAGCGGCATCGACGTCCTCCGCGAAATTGCCGGTACTGCTATTAATTTCGCTTTTAGATTTAACGTCGTTCTCCAAGTTTGTCGCTGATTTCAGTAAATTTCGTCTTTCTCTCTTTCTTTCTCTTCTTGGAATCTTGAAACCTCCTTAAGGTGATACCACGCTTGAAAACTTTATCGACAGAATACTGCTTTTTTTCTGCCAAGTTTACGTCTTATTAGTTGCACAGAATTATAAATATTTCTACATAGCGAAAATACGCGCGACAATGAATTGGAGCGTTGTTTGATATATAACGAAAAAGTTAAAAAATTTCAAAATTGAAATCTGTCAAGTAAAATAAAGTGTTTACCTAAAGTGGAAATTTTGCATCTTGTACATATCAAGTATGTGTTTGGTCCAATGAGCAAAATTTCGATGAACATTTCTATACCTTTACAATTGTATGTAAAAGCTTAAAAAGATATGAACAGAAAAAATGGCATACATCTTGGTTAGATAGCGCAAAACAGAATAACGTACATTCATCTTATTCACATTTATATCGCACTAACATTTACATAAAACCTATATGTATAAAGAATGCAGAGTAGCATGATTGTGTCGGTGCTTATAACAACACTCATAACATTAATGTAGAAGATCGCTTTTACAATATCGATGCTTATCAAGTCAATTCGTCATCGCCTGGCGTCCCCTTGAATCGTTTCCTCGCGACAGATTTCAATGGAACCAGCATCTCGCAGGATTTCCATTTTTTTTTCCTTACCCGGGGCTTCGGTTAGGAACTATTGAATTATCCACGGCTAATTTAAGAATAACAGCGGCCCGGGTATTCCGCTTGACACAGACGCATCTTAATTATGCCGGAAACCGTGACACCGTGCGGGCGATATTTCAACACCGTCCGATCCCGTCGGATCCTTGTCGGAACGAGATCGGACGCGAGCCCCGCGCATGATATAACCCCCTCGAACGCACACTGACAGATTTATATCGGCGCCGCGCCGATAAAACCGGACGCAATGATCCGTTTCGTCATGCGAGGATCTGCGCCAGCGGCGCAGATTTCCGGGGGCGGGCGAGAGAGAGAGAGAGAGAGAGGGGGAGGGAGGCGCTGGGGAAAAAAAATTTCGAGAGCTATCGGGCCGCACGTTGACGTATGGGTAACTTCGTTACGATCGGCCAGATAACTCTTCATACGCGGCCACCGTGCGTGATACGTCGGGGCGTTAATGGCATATGGCAGGATCCGTATGTGCTCCCCGGAACGATAAGATAACGCCCGCGCGTTCGGTTCTTATCGCCGACGGCCGCATCGGATCGCGAGCGGATAACGCTCGCCGCGATCGTTTCTTCCCAAAGCTCGGCATCGCTCGCGAGCGCGCAATTTTTCCCTCCGGCACAGACGATGGAGGATATCTTATCGTATAATTCGATCGGCCGAAAATAGAGAAGTATTATTTGATACACACACGGCGGCGTGTGGACGTATCTCGCGAACAGACTGCTATTTCGCGTCGCGGGATCACTCGTTTCATCCTTTTCATCCCTTCTCCGTCTCTTTTTTTCTCTTTTTGCGAAAATTTGTCACATGGTACATGCTCGTATATGTATCTGTGTGTGTGTGTGTGTGTGTCACGCAATAGAGAGCTATTAGGCGAATATGTTATGCGAGCAGTCCGGCGAATGGCACTCGATCTGCCGCAGCGAAAAGGGCACTTTAACGCGCCGTGTCGAATAATGCATCGAATCAATGGGATAAGTAATCGCGCGACATTTGCGGAAATGACGCACGTCGCTTCGACGGCATCGTCGTCAAATTCCCTGACATTTGTTTTTCGTTCTCGCACTTGTACTCGTTCTCTCTCTCTCTCTCTCTTCGTTATTCACGAAATGTACGACAGAAATACCGGACGATACGCGTCAAATGCGAATTTACTGTTACACGTTGGCATATTTGCAAGATAAATAAACAGCAGCAACGGCCGCTGCTGTGTACCGCTAGAAGAGCGAGAGTTTTACTAGTAACTGAAATAGACGTCACGCAAATACACTCGCGCGCTCGGCGCCCTTTCGATTTTCGCTGTTGATATGTAACTCAATTATCTAGCGCTTTGTGCATCGAGCGAACGGCAAGCGCATATTCGACGCGACGAATTGCAGCCGATAACCAAGATGACTGCGCGGTGCGCGCGCCTCGTTGCCTCTCTTTTTTTTCCCCCCCGCTTCGGGAGCGATTTGCTCGATTCGCGATTTAATTTCGACGCGTTACACATTGATGCCGAGCGTTTAAATAATCGTTAGGATCTAATTATATTATAGTTTTCCAACATTGTGCCTTGGACAATGGCGTTTTTGATCGAGTGTACGGCGGACGCGCTGCTGTAATATGCCAGGTATTTCAACATTATTAGTTCTAACTTTGTGCCAACGTGTTCCGTTAACTGAAATAATGAGAAAAGTTCGTAATGTACGTGGGAACGCTTTGTTTTCAACGTACAAGTTTAAAGATATTACAAAAAAGTTGACTCAGCTAATTGAGTAGCTTTCGGGGAGAGAAATTAACGTAGGCGGCAATAATTAGAATTAAATTTTCATGTTTCGCGGAAAATTCGCGGAATAACGTGTAAAATGATTTAGCCGCATATTAAAATAATAATAACCCTTTGGATTCCATTTGACAATTTTTATAGGAAATTAGATGAGGTATTTTCTTTTTACGATTACGCACACAGCATGCTTTCGTTGATTTACATTTCAAAATGATCTTTAAACATGTTACATATTCTGATAGCAAAACGGTTTCAATCGTGCGATTATATGTACGAAGTTTCCTCCTCGTTTTTTGCCGAGTATAACGCAAAGCACGCTCGAAATCAGATCAAACATTTTGAAAATATCCCGGTGTACGATCAATATTCACAACGTTATTTATTTTTCTTTGCCGAGTTCGCCGGCTTTCAAAAAGGTCTCGGTAAGTTTCTCGATAATATCGTAGCCGGAGAATTCCGTCGATCTCTCTTTTCCCTCCCCTTCCCTCTCCCATCCTCTTTCTCACGCAACGAAATCCCGTTAACGTCCAATGGACGGACGTCAGAATTTGCGAATCCATAACTTCTAACTCCTCCTTTCACCGTACACCGCTTTTCACTTCCCGAAATTAAAGAAATTCGAATATCGGCTCAAAGAGCACCCTTACGCGGACGTTTCGCGACCCCATTTTCTAATTACTCTCTAAGTGCAGCGAGACCGTAATTGTCCGTTCTATTATAGCTGTTGTCTCATAGCGCGATTCTTTCCTCTTAAGTAGATTAAGCACGTTCCTTGATATCAAACAATATTACGCGAGCAGCGAGAGGAAAATTGGAAGCGCGCGCGTCGGCGTTCTTCCAAAATACCGGACGGTATAAAAAAAGGGACCGAGTGACATTTGTCAGAGGAAGAAGGCGGAGAGAGGCTCAGAGGTCCAATTTGAGTATCGTTGCCGGGTAAACGTTGTAACAGAGGATTGTACCGACGCCTACCGTTTCTACGACGACTCTCTCGAGGGGAGGCGGTGGGTGGACAAGGGATGGAGGGCTCTAACGACGTTGCGGGGCGAAGAAATTCAAGTTGTTCCGAAGGCGCTCTGTATACACGACCGTAGCGGAAATACCGAGCCAAATATGCTTTTAAGAACGCAGCTGGTCTTGCATAGCGAAGATATTCTTAACTCGCCTTTGTGAGGACCTGTCTACCACCCTCCCCCTTGCCAACCTTCCACCCCCTCCCCCCGGCGTCCTGCACCGTACTCAGTCTCGTTCCATACCCACCCTTTCCATCCTTATCCACGTTCTACTCCCCCCTCCCTCCCTCTCTCTCTCCGTTGCTGCGCCACCGCTTCGCCTTTTTCTCCTTTTCCTCTGATATCCGGCGCGACTCGCCTCTCTCTCTCTCGTATCTCGCCTCCGGAAAAGATGCATCGCTCGCCGTCACCGCGGCGAGATCGATCAGTCGCTCGTGTTTTCTTTCTCTCTTTCGTTCCCTTTTTCGTCTCTTCGCTTGGACACGGAGCGGAAAGGGGATTCATTCCGCGAGAGGAGTAACCCTAAGAACGACGTAAGTCGTAATCTATGAAGCGGAGTGCGAACGTTGCGAAGAGGCTGAGCGCTAAATTAATCGAAAGGGGACCATCGAAAAGTTACTCGGACGAGTTACCGTCTCCGCTTGAATTATCGCTTGACCTACTACCTGTTTTCGCACCTATAGAACGTGCGATATCTTATTATGCAGATAATATTAATTTCACGGGGAAAGGAGTGAAGAGAGGAGAGAGGGATGAAGCGACATCCCCCCCTCGCAAATTGCGACCCGCCTCGTTGTCGCGCGATAGAACGAAACGACTGCGGAAAAATCGGCCTTAAACGCCGGCGAATTCAGCCGGCGGGAGAATGTTATTATGAAAAGTGGTATGTAGAGGTAGATGGTAGACGCGGCAGGACGGGTTGAGAACGGTTACGACAGGGGGTTGATGACGAGATAGGATAATCGAATAACCGTTGCACCGCGGCGGCATCGTTGCTCTTGCAACGTTCTGCTCTCTTTCTCTCTCTCTCTCTCTGTCTCACCTGTGTGCAAGTGTACGTGAGTCACGGAGTCTTACACCAATTCTCCGGCGTGTCTTAACTTACGATATTACGCGTTCACAGCCCGGCGACGACACCCTCATCGAGCACTTGCTCTCTTAATCTACGCGAAAGAGGGCCGTTTGCGAGCTACGCGAGCGCTTTGTGTCTCATTGGAATACGAAGCGCCCCCGGCTCGATGTAACATAGGGCGCTCTCGCGCGACGTCGCGAATTCCGGCGATATTGTTGCAAACGGATGTGCCTCCTGCCGCGGAATATAAAATTCGGCCGACGTATGAAACTCCCCGCTGTTGCTTCGCGCGATAAACGGCAATTTCGAGCGAATTCTGACTTCGTGTAAATTATCTCGGTGAATGCTTCTCTCTTCTTTTTCTTCTTCTTTTCCTCCTTCTTCTTGAAAGAGGAAAGATTAAGTAATTTGATGGTTGTTCCGATATCCTATTTATGTCTGGTTTTTTATTTCTTCTGTATTTCTATTCAACATAACGGCGTACTTTTTGTGTTCTAAATTGGAAATTGTGTTAAATGCATATAAAATGTCATTATGCTGGTCGTATTATAATTTTACATGGATATTTAAATACCATTCGTTATTGTTGCCGTCATATTACATTATGGCAATCAACATTATCCTTCTCATTTACATCTGTGTTATCTTAGTTAATGCACCCATATTATATTATCGATTCCTGCTACTTTCATCGCATCATATTATATTTACGAACAGCTCTATTTGTGATCTTTGCTGCGCTTGAAGAGATTTAATTTCCGTCTGTCAAATAAATAATTCCCCCCCCCCCTCTCTCTCTCTCTCTCTCTCTCTCTCTTTCTCCCCTTACAGTATAACGAACGTTTCGTAGAATAATCACATCACTCGAAGCGCCCGCGTGCTCATTCGTTCAGTTCGTTCACCGTGGAATCTTCCACGCCGAATTTATCAGCGATCAAACAACGATAAGATTCGACGCTGAAGAACCTTCTCGTCTCCGGTCATCGGCGATAGCGAAGCCTCGGAGCGCTCTCGGATCTCTCTGTCTTAACCTTAACTCACGAAAGAACCATAAACGTCAGCCAACGCGCGAACGTAATCCTGCGAACAACGAGGGACGCCGCGGAATCGTCCCGATCAACGCCGCTCGTAATTTCCCGACACAGTTCCGCGGCTCGATGAGACTTCGCATCGTCCTTAAGACGCACGACTTTTATTCGCGATCAACCGGCCGCCGCCTCTCGTCGCGATCGTCGTTATAATGAGCGCGGCAGAAATCGATGGGATCTCACACATCTAATTAATTAGCGCTCACGCGCGCCCGTCATTAACGTAAATTACACGTTTCGTTTACCCGGCTGCTGACTCACTCATTATTGAAAGATCGTTAAGTGCTCGATGAATTATCGTGGCGGAAATGTAGCCCCGGACGAGTGGGCTCTGTGCCGGCGAAAGTGCCACCCTAAATCATTAATGGAATATTCGGTGCCCACTGGCCGACCCGGGTAAATGGCAATTACTGCTTTACGCCTCGTGGTCTGACCTCGAGTAATTTTACTCGCTGGAAATTGGTCGCGATACCTACCACGCGCCACATCGCCGGGCGGGCCCGGTGCCCGCGACTGCGTTTGTCAGACTTTCTATTTGTTAGATAACACGGTCGACGTGGTCGGAATCAAAGGGGAGGTTTACAACGGTAAACCGCGCACAAAAGTTATTACGTTTAATGACTTACGTAAATTATTTTATTCGTTATCAAACCATGCTAAATTGCCCGACTCGATTTATATTATATGTGGGTAGCGAGATAAAATCCGCGCGGATAACGCGAAGCGGTAATTAACGAGTGCGGCGGTTATTACAAAATAACACGTATATCCCTTCCGTACGAGCGGCAGGGTCATCGCTTAGCGATCTCGCAATTGTGAATCTTTCCGTCTGACGACGAGATTCGGCGAGGGTTGACGACGCAATGCGTGCCGTGACGTATCGAGCGTGCGAAATCGTAAATCGTATGCAGACAGAAATAATCTTAAATCACAATGATAGATATTCTCATGTATAAGGAAGAATATTATAATATTATCAGACTATTATATTTTCATCAATGAGCGAGTTATGAATTGAGTGTAAATAATACTTGCATTAATATAAATTCAATAAAAAAAAACTAAAAATCTTCTAAAAAGATTATCATATTCTTGCTTATATATGAGGATATCTAGCATTGATTTAAGACTATTTTTTTTCTGCGTATTACTAACACATTCTAAAACGCCGCTGGAATATCGATTCCAGCGCTGCCATCCAGTCACTTAAGTCATTTCTAGTCACTTTTTCTTGACGAGTCATTAAAAAATTCAACATCGTCCGAAATAGGTCATTATAGTCATTTTTTTCTTGAGCTGCAATTCAATTTGTCAAATATATGTATTTTTGCCGTTCTATATATATTTTTGCCGTCTTTTTTAATAAAACGATATAAAATTGCTCCGTATTTAGCTCCGTATACGAAAGCGTATTTATATCGTTCATGACTTTAATCTTTCATTCTTATGAAATTTCTAACCGTGCTATGAAAAGAATTTGCTATATATTAAATAATCCAAAGATAAGCCTGGAAAAGTAAGAATAGGTGTTATTTTCTTGCTTAAATAGCTTTAGCTATTCTCAGAATTGGACATAAATGTCATTTTTGGCTTTCTCTTTACGTCTGAGAGATCACTTTTTGTCTTCCGCCAAGAGAAAGTCACTATTTCAGTTTTTTTTTTGTTCCGGTGAGATGGCCGCGATTCTAAATTCTCATCGGGAAATCTGTTATTCAAATTCGACAGGTAGCGGCGGCACACCGTACCTGTAAAGTATTCCCGAATCAACTAATGGCTTTAGCGACACGGCACGGATGATAAATGGGCTCCCTTTTCCCAGTCACGCGTATTCTTTATAAAAATGAAAGTCCGCGCGCCGGGGGTGAACCTCGTTTGGTTTGAATGCAGCGCGCGGCGCTGCACTTCATTCTCTCTCTCTCTCTATCTCTTTTTTTTTTTACTAGGCCCGAGTATCATGGTCATGCGGGATACACTTTTATTGGCAATTTCGCGCGGTATAGTTTGCAAGTCTGAAGCGTACGAGGCGAACGGCAAATTCCGCATGCCCCGCGGGCAATCGTACGCGCAATATACCCTTCGCGAAGTGCGTTCGCGTTGTTCTTCGATTCGACAAGATGTAATAGATTCTCCGGCGGGTACGATCCCCCACGTGCTCGCGCTTTTTCGTCGCCGACGACGGTCGGCCTTGTGCATCGACGATAATTAACCCGGCCGTTATTATTATCATAATTATTATTAATTAACGCGCACGCACAACGCCCGAGGCCGGTCCACCGGTTTTCTCTTTTCTTCCTTTCGCTGCGGGAGACACGCGCCCACATTGTCATCGCCATCGCCGTGAAATTGGGAAATTTCAGCAATGCAACGCGACTTATCGCGCCGAACTCCAATTTGCGTCCGGATTCCACGCTCGAATTTAGTTCGCGCGCCGAAGTTGCCCGCTCGCTCATAACCGCGTCGCGGCGCATTGCTGAAAATAACGCGGCAAACTAATTTCAGCGACGAGAGATTTAGTTGTTCGTCGTCGTTGTTGCCGGACGATAAACGGCAATCAAATTGACGCACACAGTCACGCGCTGTGCGCTCTTATATCGATTCGGACGAATTTGTTCGTCCAATGTAAGTTAACAATTCATCATTCGCTCTCGCCGACACATCGCCCGGCTCCGGCTCGCCGAAAGGTGCTTTAGACCGGCGATTTTTAATCGTTTTTTGACACAAGACAGATTCGACGCGTGATAGCATGCGAGCGTACAGCAATAGGATCGTTCAGATGGCACTGTTTCATTTAACACTCGTGAAATAATTAGTGGATCGGGCGAGGGCTGTTACAACGGGGGGAGGGGGTTTAAAATATCAGATTGCTCGTTAATTCGTTTACCGGCGGCGCGACTTTATCGAAATCTAAACGTCACACGTGCGCCAAATAATCGTCGAGTGTTGTATTTCAAACGCTTACATCATTAATGACCGTTCTCTGACACATGACGGCTCGCGCTCGCGCGTCGTCTATATTTACGTCGAAGTACCGCGCGTTTTCGACACACGCAGACGCGCGCCGGTCGCTCGCCCGACGCACTTTGACGGCGCGGCTAGTTAATTTTAACGCCAACTCGCTGGTTATGCGAAACGAAAACATCGATAACGTTCTCACGAAATAACACCGTCGGAATTAGATTCCGGCGGCTTTACGAGCTTCACGCCCGCGCTGCCGCGGAGAGCCGTCGTAGAGGCTCGTAAAACGGCGCGTAACGCTTGTAAATCGCATACGGGAACGTAACGCCCGGGAATAAAGAAACACCTCGACCGGCCGCGATACTAACGGCTCGTCGTGCGTCGCGGAGCGAGGTGTGCTTTTATCGCCGGCTTGATGAACATATCGCTGAACACTTACCGTTATTACCATAACTGCGGAATTGCAAGGTGCGAGCTGAAATCGAGCGTGCGAGCGTTAAAGCGTGTGTGCGCACCGTCAAAGATCCCTCCCTACGAGCGGGAATCTTATTTAACTCGAGCGTGCGTAATGCGCTCGTCGTTTTCGCTTTCTCGAACAGGAGCAGTTCCGAGGCTCTTTTTCACCTTGGCACCGCGTTAACCCGCCTCGTACTTGATAATTCGCGTATCAATTTGATCATCAGTGGCTCGTTACTTTTTCGTCTCGTGTCGCGCATTTGCATATTGTACACGCGCTACACGAAGAAAAATAATCTGCTGGCGCAGCAGATTTTACGCAAAAATTGTCGGTTACCACGTGGATAGCAAAACGATTCGTTGAGAGTATTAATTGCCGTTGCGCAATTGGATATATCTTGCTGAACCTACAAATTATTTTGATGTAAAAACAAATTATGAAACGCAGCACTATTTTATAGCATATATTAAACACCCTGACAGGAAATTAACGCGTCCTCGGGATAAAAATTCACTCTGCAAAATTTCTCTATCCTCACGATAAAATTGTTTTTGCCCTAATTACGAATAGCTCGCTAATTTGGTTGCGCCAGCGAAATTTTATCGCTGTCGCGATGAATATGCATCAGCAACAAGATGGTTTCGCTACAACCGCGAAATTATTTTTCCCCGCGAATATATTTACGGACGAGATGTCCTCGGACGTTGCGAAACGCGCGCGAGGATACGGTGGCGAGACCGTAACAGAGTCCGAGGCAAACGTGCACGTTCGTCCTACAGGGCATGATACTGCACAATGACCATTCTCCGCGCATTGGCACGGGGCCAGGCAACACAAGGAAACACGTGTTCAAGATTAGCCGAGCACGACAGGTGCCACTGCTAAGCAAGCCGCCTCCGAGCAAGTTTGCGTACGCGCCCGCTCTCGTTGTGTTTCGCTCTCACTCGCCCACGCCCGACATTGCGAAAGAGCTGCGATTCCCGAGAAATTCCTTCCAAGTTCGAATTGCAACGCGCAAATTACCGGCCGAACTTCCAAGAATGTCCCACCATTACACCCACCGATCTTAACCATGCTGTGCCGGCCGGCCGGTCGGCCCTTCGGGACGCGTGCAACATGCATCAATTCCGGTCTAGTCTCACCCCCGTCGCGATATTATGCGCCCGGTACAAAGCGGCCGTCGCGAAAAGAGACGTGTGCCGATAGCAGGATCCCATTAACCGGGGAATTCCGAAAATCGTTCCCCGCGGCGGGAATTCATACCATTTCGAGGAAGCACCGCTTAATCGTCGAGAGCGGAAATCGACATCGTTTGCGCGATTGATCGGAAGTGATCGGTGCTCTGTATTTTAATTTTTCCGGCTGCGTCGCATCATCGTTTGCATCAGGCTCGAAATTTTTGGCAAGGGTGAACCTTGTATTTATACTGGTTACTAACCAAGGAAAGATAGATGTCCGATAAGAATCTAATCGCGGTAGTGATGTGCTATTTTAATTATTGTAGGGGGATATGAATGTTTGTAGCGTGTAATGACGCGAACGCCGGATTAGTCTCCGGCCAAACGTACGCTATGAATCGGCCCTCCACGCTAGACGAACCTTTTTTGGCCCTAGATAATGTAATATTATAATCACTTTATAACCTTACGCAATTAATAAATATATTAATATAATTTTTAATTTGAAATTAAACCCCAAAAATCTATTCAGAATTTGAATTAATAGGTATAATTCTAATAAATGATCCAAAATTTCATTAGTAAGAAATATTAATATAGGGTAGGTAGATTGTAAAATGATTTTTTAATTATTTTAATCATACTGAATTATTTAATTTTTTATATAGAAAAAGAATGATGATGATGACGGGTTAACCTTAATAATAGTAATAAAAGTTAAAGGTAAAAATAAGATATTAATTAATGTAAAATTGTTAAATGGATAATTACATAAATTTTAAATATTAATAAAATCATCATTTTATTAAATAATTATTCAAGTGAATTGAATTGATAAAATTTTAGAATTAAAAGTAAAATAATTTCATTAATTTAAAATAAAAGAATTATTAGAAGGAAAATTAATTAATAAAATATATAAATTTGTAACAGATAGAGTGAGTAATTTGATATTTAAATTGATTTTTATCTGTTCATTAAGTTCATTAACCCTTTCGGTACATTTAACGAGTGAGACTCGTCATCTACTTACTTGGGCATAAAATGTATTACTTTTACATATTAATCCATATAACGAGAAATTAAATCCGTCCCATGGACATAAAAATCTTAAAATAATTCAGTATTCAAAGGGTTAAGTTGGGTAAGAATTATATATCTAGGATCACACTCAAAAGACTCGTTTAATGTGGAAGATTGATTCCCCGCGTGCATTTGATCGGAGACTAATCTGTACGTTATTACGCGTTAAATATTCATATCCTTTCAAAACTACAATTTATATCATACATCGCTACAACAGCTGCGATTAGGTTCTTATTGGCTAGTTTATCTTTTTTGGCAAAGGCTTCTCGTAGCAAATTGTTCCTTCACCTCAGCGTTTATCGATTATTGACAAAATGTATAAATAATTGCGAGACAAAGTTGGGACGTTTACCTTCTTATCGACCAAGTTCAACATTTTGCTTCATTAGAAATACATGATCCTTGCCGTCTCGAAATTCCCCTTCTAACAAGCTTCTAATTGAATTCTTGGACGTCATTTGGGAGGATCGATGAAGATGAATGTTCCATCGAACTGGCGAGATTGATAATAGCGCGAGTGCAAATTGCTGACGCGTATGACAGAACAGCAAGGCGTAATGCGCGGCAACGGGTCGCCGCCTCTTCCATTTTCAGCGTGACGCACACAACAATTTAGCGGAGTTCACGGCCACACCTGTGCCGTGATTGGTTTCGCCGCGGATTGAGATCCGCGCGCATGAAGTTCGATACGCGCGCACAACATTTATACACATCGACCGCGGCACGCGCATCTGTTTTACGGCGACGTTCGCACGCCGAAATGGGACGGACTTTTGCGCGCGTTCCGTCATTTATCATACCGTTCGAATAACGCCGTTAGCCGGGAAAATGATTAATCAGGCGCGGCAAGCGCATCTCATTTGCGCGGATTTTCGTAATATCGTCGCGCTGTTTTGCGTGTCACTCGTTGCGTCACCCGGCTCGTTACGACTCGACGTTTCGGTACAGCCGATTCGCGCATAGAAAATTTCTTGGAGTCTAATTGGAATTCCAATCGGATTTCCCAAAATAACGATGGATTCTAGTTGGGAAATTTCCACGCAGATTCTGTCTAGAAGTATAACACAACACGGAAAAAAATCTGGTTGCACTAACCAGAAAGGGGACAACCAGGTGCGTTATGATTGAAGGAAACAGAATTTCTGGTTCTTATGATTCAAATGTGGTTCTCACAACCAGAAATTACGTTTCCTTCAACCAAAATGCATCTGGTTCCCCCTTTCTGATTAATACAATTAAATTTCTTTTCTATGTAATTCACAAAGAAATTATTTCTTTAAATTACCTTTTCGAGCCGGAATTTTTATGCTACTCTGATGCTCTTAAGGATAGTTCGCGCCTATTTAGACGACTTGGATTAATAAAAATCTACTTTGACCTTACATTCGCCCAAGGTGGGAAAGTTAAAATAGCGAAGAGCGGGACGTCAATTCACAGCTCATTGATCCTCCCTCTGGCGATGTGCACGCGCGCACGGAAAGCGATCTTATCCCTGGCGAATGGCCGAATTCCAACGACCGATGCGCGATGCGGACGTGAAAGCTCCGAAATGGTGAAGGAGCTACGAGCGGCCGCCGACTCGTAATCGTAACCTTGCGTAATGCATCCCTTACGAGGCCGCCGTCTAAGACCGACGGACGAGCGAGCGAGCGGGCGAGTCGCCAGTTACAACTGACATCGAAGCGGTGGGTTTTAGCTCCCGTCGGTCTTGGCGATTCGTCGAGGACGTCTTACATTCACGACTCTCGGCGAGTCCGCGGGCCCCGCTAACGCCGCCATCGGCTAACAGTGTCGCGGTAATTCGTGCCCGGACGAATGGAGGATTATACGTCGCGGTATTTGCAATTTCTATGAGATCCCGGCCTGCTTCTGTCCCCCCTCCCCCTTCCGCGCCATCTCACGGTCCCCCCGCCGGAACTCCGTCACGGTCCTGTGCCGTTTTTCTTTTTAGGACCGTGAGCGAAACTCCCCCGCGTCTCCGCGGCGCACCGTCCATCCGAAGATTAACCCACACGGCAGCGACCCGGTGATTTCTCCCCCTCCTCTTCTCTCTCTTCTTTTTTTCGACGATACCGGCCGCTTCGCGCTTCTTGCTTATCTTCCCGGGAAGAATAATTCTGAATATTCGAACGGGAAAGAGAGAGAGAGAGAGAGAGAGGCCGCGGAAAAATACTGCATAAACTCCTTCATTACGCCGCGAAATTCCATCGCGCGGAACCACCCCTAGTTGGCGATTCGCGGAGTTCCGACTTTCCGGCGTTCGGCGGGCTGTGCAAACCTCGAATGGTACTCTTGGGATAGTTTTTTCCCCCCTCCTTTCTTCTTCTCTTTTCCCCCCCTTTTTTTTTTATTTTACTTCGGAATAACTATTTTGAGAGGAAGACAGATGGTACCCGCGATCGAGCCGCGTCCGCGATAAAACGCGAAGCGCTCAAGATTCCACCGATACTCTGGCTTTACATCGGAATATCCGCGTGTGAGTACTAAGTTACGTCGTTCGATATGAAGACATTCCTCTCCCCGGTTTTTCTCTCCGCCGGACTGTCACTGGGTCGCGGTAGCGAAGCGTCTCGGGTGCATCGCAAACTGCAATGCGGAACATAACGCGGACTCCGGGCGACGGTGTGCGCGTCCATCCGCGTGTATTCGTCCATGGTGTGCCTGTGTGCGCGCAGGGTGCAAGGGTTCGCGGGTCTTATATGCTGCGTATTACGTAAGGGTAGAGGGATAACCACTCGGCCGCCGCGAAGTGGGTAGGAAGATAGATACGTCAGTGTCTCGCTGCAAGCCGGTCGCGTTAATTACATCCCTCGTCCCCGCTCTGCCTCGGGCCTCTCTCCCTCCGCCGGTGTCCACGTGCGGTATATATGGCACCGCGTGCGGAGGCCATCGACGTCTTAGAAGCCACTGAAACGTCACCGGCCTCGCGGCTACGCAGTAATTGGAAACCTCAAGGTGGACCACGACAACGTAGCCGCGTCGAGCCACCGGCGCGCGAATTCGAACGCTGCATCTACTTATTGTCACAAAGGCCCGTTCGCCGAAACACGCCGATAATCTCCGGCGGTACAGTCGTGTGAGCTCGGCCGGTTCGATGAACGCGGTATGCCGTGGGAGAGAGAGGGAGAGAGAAAGAGATACGGTTCAATTAAGAGGATGCATGCTTCGTCATCCCGTACGGCGGAGATAACGACGCGGATGTCTAATTGATCCTATTAGTAATGCTCGAGAAGAAGAGTGGAGGTAGAGGATCAAGAGTAAGCGAAATTGAATGCAACGAAAAGTATGGAATACAGAAAAGAGGAATTAGCTGTCCATATGATGAAATTTAGCTACTAGACGTAGCTCTTTGCTGTGGAAGTTAGGAGCTGAAAGGAATTAGCTAAATTAATTAAATCTCAGTTGCGTTATACGAACAACTAATTTTTGCCTGCGGGAACTGCTTCTTCTTCCCGTGAGACTCTGGTTGTATACGGTCAACGAGGACGAATAAGATAGATAAGTAAGAGCTGTCGCCACATGTTAGGTGGGAATCTCTAAATTTCAGCAAGATGATAAAACTGCCCGACAGTGTGACGCACGCGCCGGACTCTCTCCCCAGGCTCACAACGTACAAGTGGCGCTATTTCAGTAACACACCGGCCGAGAACCGACCCTCTTAACAATATTCATACCATAATTAATCTCCCCCATTTAAAACACACCTCCGGACCATAGAGAAGTTCAACGTAAGTGTTGCGGAAGGAAGTACCTCGGCGGGGAAATCGGAAACGACGATCGCATGAGTTTACGAACGGTAACCTTTGTTGCGTCAATTTCAAGCCGTGAATCCTTTCGTATCGGTTTCGCGGAATAACGGGCCGACTTAATATTCCGAACCTACTTGGCCCCGTAAATACCGTTGACGGTGACCGACCGGCAATCCGGAGAGACCGCGGACTCTCATGGGCGGTCGATCGAATCGCGGCTGAGCTACACCCCGCCTTTTAAAACGCAGCGCTCTACCCTGACGGAGCGCGCGTTCTCCGCGGCCATTTCTCTCGTCGAACCGCCCGTTCGATGTTTTACATCCGCCCTTACCGGGGGTCGCAGGTGGACGGAAGGAGAACGGGCGAATTCGAGTGGCTCGTTCCTTCGCCGCTCGACCGGTTCGCCCGGCCGGTCGTATTCCGGTACGTATATACATACGTACGAACGAACGAACGGTATTTCCACGATCCCGTCCGGCGTTTCCGCGCCCGGGCTCGTGAGCGGGATTCGCGCGGGCAATAAAGGAAGACCCCGGGCTGCGGTAATGGCGCTCGGCTCGCCAGTAATTACCAGTTATGCGTCGATGGTATACGAGCGCCGGGGTCGCGCACCCGCGCGCGCTACCCGGGCCTATATGGCGGGGTTAAAGCGTAGCGGTAATGTGTCACTGTCGTCGGGCCACGGTATCCGAATGGTTATCGCCGACGTGTGTCGGTAGCCGCGGTGAAGGAAGGGCACGCGGGCCGCCTCCCGCGGCCTGGTACGAGAGAGGGTTGAACGCGTCGCGCGCGCTGGGGCCGCAGTTAATAACAGGGCTGAAATGTCCTCGACGCGCTTTACCGCCGCGGAGTGAGAGAGCAGCGCGGATTCGCAATTTCGCGTGATCCGCGGCGATACCGCGAGCGGCGTGCCGGAGACTTCTCGACCGCCCGGTACACGGTTGCGAGTGCGCCGCACCGTTGGCATTGTACGTCGGATTAATTAAACGTTTTGGTTACCGCGCCCGGGCTCGTTATCTTGTAACGATGGGCGATATGACGAGGTTAATGGGAGGGGCGGCGGGGATGCTGAAAACCGACGGGGGCGAGTTACGCACGGAAGACGGAGTCTCGCGGCTATTCGTGTGGAATGTCGGAAGATGCTGTGGATGTCGCCCGGGGGGGGGGGCCCTCTTTTTTTCTTTCTTCTCTGACCAAATACGTTCGCGAGAAATTGGGTAGCCACTCTTTTAACCCTGCTGTTCGGGGTCTATTCGACCCGAAATCACTTTTACTTCCTTGTTACATTTTTATGTGGTGAGTAAGCGTTCTGGCGTTTCATGACTTTGTTTTACAGCTTAGTTTCAAGTGAATATTGAATTGGGCTATGAGACAAAGTCATGAAATGCCAGAATGCTCACTCAAATCGTGTGAAGTCGCATGAAATGTAACAGGGAAGTGAAAATGATTTCGGGTCAAATAGGCCCGAATAGAATGGCCGAGTTAAGCCGAGTCAGGGGAAACGTCACTGATTGAATAGATAAAACAATATTGTACCAATAATCAGTAGGTATCCGCTAATTTTTAATTTTATTTATGTTATGAGAATTAATATAAATAAGTAATTAAATAACACCGTTCAAAATACGGCGAATAACTTCTTTCACTGTTTCTGCAGTCAGATTTCTCTGATGGAAACCGTTGCTGCTGTATTCGACAGATTATTTTTTTCCAGCAAAATTTTAGATTTACTGTTCTATACTTATAACTATGACCCACAATAGATTACATATCAGTGATAATATATTGATTGCACTTTAGAGAGCAGAGCGAGGATCGCAGAAATGACAGCTTTTGTCCAATTTTAATGAGGGAGAAAGGATAGAGACGCGCTTCGCTCTCCGAGTGACTTCGATATTCGACGAATCAGTGTTTTTCGGCGGCGACTGTTATTTCCGCGCTAATTGAAAAGCCTTATATTGTTCGTTAGAAAGTACGGAGTCCTCCGTTCGCTCATGTTACCATTTGACTCCATTAATCGCGACTTGATGAGCCGCCTGTCCTCGGCGAGACTTGACGACCTGTTGAGATCGACTAAGGCACCGAGTGCTCGCCCCTCGTAAATTCGACGTTCGAAAGCGAGCGGAATTTTCTCTCGGTTTGTAGTCGTGGAATACGGGTAGATCTTTCCTCTCTCTCTCTCTCTCATCGGCTCTTATATCTAGTCGGTCGATACTTTGTAGAAGCGTGCTTCTGGAAGGGGGTCATCCTGATAGAAGCAGGAAGAGTGGCGAGCTTCGCGTGTCCTTCTTGATTTATATCCACCGATCGAGCAGGTTCCCTTTTTCCTCTCGCAACGCTCCGCGATTCGCCAATGGCGAGTCCCATATTTCTGCAGCTATGTGAAATAATTTGGAATCTCGCGGAAATGTCTCTCTCCCTCCCTCTCTCACTCTCTCTCTCTCTCTCTCTCTTTTGCTCGAACACCGCGAGTTACGCTTTCCGGCGAGTAAATATTCGCCGTCCAATTATCACGCCCACGTACGCGCTGACGTAAGATCGATTTCGCGCGATACGAATATGAAACACCGACTTCGTTCGTAACAGTTGTACCTCCGCCATTATTTATGACTTCATTAATCGTGTACGCGCGCCGTCGGTTGCCTTGAAATGCCCGGCTGCAAATTTATTTCCACCCGAGGATTTCTCCCGATCGTTTACGGCGGCGATTACGGAAATCTCTTGAACCCTCTTTTTCATCCGCCGGCTGTCATCCACGTCAGAAAATTATTTTCCAGATCTGAGGATTAACTTGTCGCGACAGGGGACGTATCGACCCCTCGCGACCAGGCAGGGGGGGGGGCAGGGGGGAGACCGGGGGAGCGCCCCCGGTCGGAGCTGGAAATCCCCGACCATCCTATCAGATCCGAAAGTACGTAGTTATGCACGCGAATAAGAAGGGTCGATCGTCTTATCGAGGGACTTGGGCGGGGGTGTATTTTATCCCCTTTTGTATTACATGCCTATTGCATTACGATTTTCATCAGAATACCCAACCGGGTTACCGCGTCCTCGTCGTAATAATGGGAAGACGGAGGGCGTCGTGAGGACGCGCGGGAAAAAGAGAGGAGACGAGCGGAGAGATGAGAAGAGAGCTGGCTGGCTGGCTGGATGGATGGCGAATAGGAGAAAGCTATTCTCCTCTAATTGGCATCGTGGGCTACGCGGGAAGGGCGGGAGGGGTGGTGAGGCACGAAGGGACGGAGAAGGGCGGGAGGGGGCGCCGCATCATATTTTCTCATTAAAAGCGTTTACCCGAATGGAAAGTTCTTTTATACTGTCGAACCGCTTCGGAAAGTTCCTTACTGCGAACTTCCTAAACAGACGACTCGTAGACACGGATGAAACTTTGCGCGCGCGCGGGGAAGTTCGCAGCGGAGTTACTCGCAAATTTCAATGCGAGGCGGCTCTAAATAATCTTGTCCTTGGCAGCGTTACTCGCATTGAAATTCGCTTGTGCAAATGCATTCGGCACAATAGATATTGTCTATAGCGCTGGTTTCATTAATAGCGGCCGCCATATATATATATATATATATATATATATGATGGTGCGCCGGTTATAGCTGCGCCCGATCGAGTTGCCTTTGATGCATCGATAAATGCCTAGCACGCTACGCGTACGCCCCTATCACTTTACAATTCCATTTTCACGCCTAGTTTTCTTAGTGCCATGCAAATGAGAGGAGTCTTTAAAGCGGCAATTCCTACGAAGGAGGTCATATTTCCTCGCAAAAGTGTGTGTATGCACGTGTGTGTGTGTGCGTGCGTGCGTGCGTGCGTGCTAAAGCGGATTTTCCTCATACATAAATTATTATTTCTATGTTATTGCAGCATGTGTATGTTATTGATTCAGCAAGGCGATATCGCGAAAATAATTTCGTCGATCGGCCGCTCGTTTGCTTTGTACGTATTGCGGGGACTGCCGGAAATAGGCGACGGCTTTCGGGGACAACTTTGCGAAACTCTTCGGCACCTTGTTAATCCTTCCTTCCTTCTTTCCTCGAAAACGAGCTTCGTAGTTTTGTAAGAATATCTTTGACTTGTATTACACGGTGTTATCGTGTCCATTCGGGAAATATCGCCCGAAGAGGTAACAGTTATCGCGAGACGCGTACTTCGCTCGGATCGACAGTATGGCGAAACTTCGCGCGAACTACCCCTGATACTTTCGGGGAACGATATCGCCGTGAATCTGTATCGGAAAGTGCTCGAGAGCAGGGAGAGAAATATGGCTTTCAAAAGTGGAAGGCAAGTGTCCTTGCCGCTTCGTTGACGTTATCCGGAATTTAAAGTCTTCCAAGAGTCGTTATTCGAAATAATGTGTTAGAGCAGCGATACGTGTGCAATAATTTGACGTAGAAGATACCAATTCGATCGGTTGTACGGCACGAGTCTCCAAACCACGCACGAACCGTTTGAAAAGCATCCGATCACGCGCAAATCTTTCGCAGGAAACTCCTCCGAATGACATATTCGCGAAATTTCAGACTTCGCGTGACAAAATCTTCCGAAATATTACATTCCCATAACATCTACAGATATATTTTATCACATGGTAAAAAAGAGGTACTCCCACGGGTAAAAATTAACTGTCCATGTAACACAAGTGAAATTTAGTTAATTTAGCTCATTCTTCTTGCCCCCGTAGCTAATTTATAGCTCCCACTCAGAAACTAGGTCCGTTAACTAAATTCTCAGTTGTATTATATGTACAGCTAATTCCTTTTTTCCGTGCATCTCTGCACATGTCGCGTCTATCGCGCGTCGTAAGCCAATACGTGACCGCGTGTCGTGACAAGAGCAGCCATCGTGAACGCGTGTCGCGCGAGATATCAAGAAAAATGGCGTTTGTTTCGCATTCGTACGTCGATGTTTCGTCGAGATATAAGCGCGCCAAGTTTGAGCTTGTCAAACGGGCGGTATTTGCCGGCGACCGACGCGCGTAACACATTGTAGTGCGTTCACACTTCGCGTTTGACACCTCCCTCACCGAGCGCGCTCGATTACAGAGAACAACGAGCTGCCTGACACTGTCGGTGGGGCCTGAGTCCTCGATCCGCCGATATCTCCGTGCGGAAAAGTCGTAGCGACATGCGGCGAATTGCATTTTCAAACTTAGATTCTCCTCTTGCCGACGAAGGAACGATCGTGCCTCTGTATCTTCAGTTAATTTCGCGGCCTCGAGGTAAAGATGTGAGGTTACGGTTAAAAGCGCGATTTCGACGTTGGTTCGCGCGCATCGGGAGGAAACGAAGTAACGCGTAGAATCTCCGTGAAAATCCGTCGGTCCTAAAAATTATATATCGCGTGAGCGTGGGCGACAGATCGGCCACGGGCCTCCGTCCGGTGTCATCCTGTACGCTCTGCGTTACGTTGCACGCGCGACAATCCGCAACGAGAAATCGTGATAACGGCGGCCAGCCGAGGGAAGATCGGCGAAATTACTCCGTCGGCGAGATTTGTAGCCGTCGTAGGAACTTCGGAAATCACTTTGACACGCGAGCTGGATAAAGCACGGTCGTTCGTACACGATAAAACACGCTCGCCGTGGAATCGGCGTGATCGGTGGTGGTTCTTGAACGGCGCCGACTGTCACGTACACTGGTCGCCAGGAATGTATGCACGGGGGATGATTTACCCGCAAACTTGCCGGAACCCGGGCTGAGCGGGGCTGGGCGCGTCGGCGGAGAAAATTTACGCGACGTGCTCGCGAGCAGAAAACGATGAGCGAGCGAGCGCGCGCGGCAACGTGGGAACGTGTGTAGTTGCCGGCGCTATCTGTATAAAGTTCCCAGCATCGGCTGTCTCCTTCGTCGGTATTCATACCGGAGCCACGCCGAATCGGAACTCCACGCCGGCGGAACGGTATTACGTCGCATTAACCGTGAATGAATTAATGCCACGCTGAGAATACGACGGACGGACGCCGACGGCCAGTGTTGCACGTGGTGCGTCCGTCGTATCTTAGCACGTGGCGGTGTGAAAATGAGAAAAAAGAGAGAAGAGAGAGAGGGAGGGGGGACGCACGCTCGCAGCACGGCGCAACAAGTGTTGCGTGCGCTCTTTGTTGCAGCCGCGGCTGCGTCCGTTTCTTACGTCCTCGCGCAAATTTCGGGCCGCCGCGCGAGCACACGCCGGGAACGTCGTCGATTCTTCTCAAGTCAAATTTGCGTCGACTTATTCGAGTGTGTTCGTTCGCGGAACGTAATATTTCGCACACGCCGGAACGCCGTAAACGTTATACGTGCCGAGCCAGGTACCTACGTGCATAAGGGCAACTTCACGAGTCTTTGCGTTGGATGAACGCGCGCGGTACCAGCTGTACAATTTCCGATGCGTGACGCGGTAGAGTCGCTGAGGCGGAAGTTAGTCGGTCCTCTTCGCGAGCGAAGGCTCGCCTCGCTCCCTCTCCGAGGGGGCTCCCGGTGGTGAAATCACTGCGAAACCGCGCTATTCGTCACCTCCCGGCTCTAATTACCGCGCCAAAGATTTCTCGAGCGCATTACACGCCGTTACCGGCGCCGCCCGTTAGACGATGATCGCCTCGGCCGCCGAACTTCCAGCCGAATGCGCCCGGCGGTGTGTACCGCCGGTACGAATTATTTCGCCGAGTAACGGCGCGCAAGCGAGAATTTCATAAATTCCCCCGATTCGCGCCAACACGCGCACAAAGCTAGCTATAAGCCGGTAGCGCGGCATCCGCGCCGGTAACCCGGATGGAAAGTCCTTATTTCCTTCCGAGTCGTTCCCCGCGGCATTATTCTCACAGACGCACCA